>NC_069394.1:38118106-38421136 GCF_027475565.1 Acinonyx jubatus | reverse complement strand
TGTTTGACAAAAGCTGGAGCCAGGGCCTTAGGAATTGCTACTTGCAAATCTCCACCATCCACCTGGGAGGTAGTTTCCATTTTCAGTCTTAAATCAGGTACTCTCATGTTGTAATTGGGGTGCCATTCTCCAGTGGACTAGGGAACAGTGCGGCCCTTAAAGCTGCTGATTCCACTATTTCTTCAGAAGCCACGAGCTTTGCCTCTCAGTCTGCCTTATGGTTTCCTGTCCAGTCCTGGTGTCTCCCCTTTGATGTCCCCGACATGCATGACTGCCACTCTTTTAGGGGCCCTGCTGAGAATTTCCCAGCTGCAGAGGGCACTCATTTTCCCAGTGGCCCTCCTGACAACAGCGAGAACACTGGTTCCATCCTAACTTTGGTCCTGGGTGAGATGATCCTCCTCGTGGTTCCCCTTTCTGGCCTCAGCCCCGTCCCTGTGGGACACCTTTCCAGCAGTGTTCCAACCACTCCATCAAGGCCGCAGCTGACAAGTCTGTGCTTTTCTGCATCTTCCGGTGTTCCCTCCATGCTGCCTGGTCACGGTCGACAAACACCTTAGTTGCTACTTCCAGCAACTGACTGGCATTCGAGCCAGCAAAACCCTCTAGCCTTTGCAGCTCGTGACAGATGTCCCCTTGGACCTGACCCACGAAAGCCACATTGGCCATCCACTGGTTAACCGGTGGATCAAAAGGGGCATAGAGATGAAATGTCTCATATAGTCTCTCCTAGAACTGGCTCGGGCTTTCTGGAGCACTTCTGATGTTTTACTCATATTTATGGCCTTTTTCTCCCCTTCCTTCATGCCATTTAGAAGAGCTTCTTGATACCTTTCAGTCCTTGTGAGCCCTCCATCTACACTTGAGTTGTTTGGTTCCTGATTGGGGTCCTCCCCAGGGAAGTGAGCCTGCACGTAAGCCTGGGTGTCTAGCATCCCAGCTGGGGCATTCTCCTCTAACCATTTTAGGGCCACCTGGGTAATTCGGTGATGTTCCTCCGTGTCGAAGAGGGTCAGGAGGAGTTGGCGGCAGTCCATCCAAGTAGGTTAAGGGGTTTGATTTACGGACTGCATTAGTTCAATCATAGCCTGGGTCTTCCCCATATAGAGGGAGTATGGTGCTTCCAATTTAGGAGGTCTGTAGTGCAAAGAGTTGGTACACAAAACATGCTGGCCTCCTCAGATCTGGCCTTCCTGCTCATAATAGATGGGTCTCCTAGTTTCCCCCAGTGGCATCTGTAGGGCTCCTCAGTGTGGGGGCAGAGAGGGACTGTCTCCGCTGGCCTGATTTTCTAGTCACCTTCCAGGAGGGGTGTATGGGGTTTGGACCGGTGGTCCAAGTGAGCTGGTCATGTCCGGAGAGGCCGGTGGTGAGGCCTTCAGACTAGGGGCAGGCTCAGGTGGGATTTCAGCAGCCGAGGCAGCTGGAGGCACAGGTGGCAGTGAGGGGTACAGTGGGGCATATGGCAGTGGGGTCCCCTCAGTCTCTCCTGACAGTATGGGTTTTTCAATTTTTGGCTGGCATATGGAGGTCGCTGTGACATAAGCCATCATAACTTTACAGCTTTCTTCAATACAGACTATTAGCCAAAGCAGCCAGGATAGGACCAGGTCTTGCCAATAGTCAATGGAAGGAAATTGGCTGGGGTGGCCTGGATCCCCCAAGCTGACCCTGAACATTTGGCCAACTAGTTCCTCATCAAGTGAGCCCTCGGAGGGCCAGCCCACCCTGAACGATGGCCAATCAATTTCACAGAATGTCCAGAGCTTTCCAGGAGTTAATTTCACACCATAATTTTCTGAATATCCCTTCTTGAAATTCCTCAACATACACTATAGGGGAGTCTGTTTACTCTGCTTTCCACCCATTTCTGCCCCCTTAATATATAACTTTCATACACAAGAGAGGAAACAGGGAGAAGGGAGGGACTAATTTGGAGAGGATGCACACTCACTTCTTCCATTTCTGGCCGCTGTCCCTTGGAGATATTTTAGGCACGTCTTAGCATTGGTGGGTTTGGTATCAAGCCTTGACCCAGATCAGACTCCTAAGGAAGTCTAAGGCTGCCCTGAGCCATATGAGGTTGCCACAGAACTGTAGATCGGGACTCAACACTCGTTTCTGCCCATTGGTCAGTTCGGAACCTTTCCACTGCACGTCTCATTCACACAAAGTCACACAGGGACCCCAACCCACTGCCCAGTACCCAGTGCCTTAGAGTTGTGGTTTCATCTCTTATGGAACTACTCAGGCAACTTTGGGAGGTGATCAGGCTCCCCTTCTGCCTCTTAGAGGCAGGTCTACCAAGACGAACCAAGGTTCTTACCAGTCTGATGGGCAGAGCTCCCTGAGCTAGTTCCTAGGCCATACCAGGTTCCTTTGTGCATCCGGGGCCCTTGCCTCAGTGCACCAGGAGGGGCTAGTCTCCTATAGATCAAGCAGTCTGCTAGCACCAGGTGAGATCGCCCCTCCTGGTGCACTGAGGTTTGAACCCCAGTGACAAGGGAAGTGAAATACCGTCTCCACATCCCGGACAAGCTCCCATGTAATGTAGTGGTGAGTCACACATAGAGAGTCAGGACACTGAGGCTTTTCTTTCCAAGAAGCAGCTTTATTCTTGTGGCACAGGCTCAGTGGGCTAAGACTCAAAAGCACAGTGGGGGGTTGCCTTTTGTACAATTTTTGCTCCTTTGTTTCCCATATATGGTAACATGCAGTCTGAATGGGTGGTCTATGTTACAGAGTCCTGGGGAAGGTCAGGCAGGTGCACATAGCGAGGTTGCTTTCCCTTGTCTTGAAGTTCTCACCACATTCCTTAGGGAGGGACTCTACCACATCCTCTTCCCTACTGGTTTTTTCCTGCATGTTTAAGATCAATACCATGGATAGTTAAGAGCTTGGATCCTGAGTTAGATCTGGATTCATATTTTAACTCTACCATTTACTAGCTGTGCCTCAGGCAAGTTTTTTACATGTCTTAAGCTTTGGTTCCCTCATCCCTAAGGTGGACACAAGAATAGTGCTCAGATTGCGAGAATAATATGAGGTAATATGTATAAGGCCCCTAACCTACTGCCTGACACATAGTGTGAGTTTATGCTCAATGAGTGATAGTTATCTTTATCAACATCCTCCTCCTCCTCATCATGAATCATCATGATCATGATTATGATAATGATCAGGAAGGCTCTACTTCCTTCTCTGGCCTATTTAGTATTGGGAGGGCCAAGGTTGGAAAACACACTAATTGAGCATCACCTGCCAACAGGTAGCCTGCCCTCAAAATCGGGAGGATGGGATATCTCTTAATCAGGTGGGCTTTGGCCTCCTCGACTACATTGGTCTTTTGCAATCCTGTCAGAGCTCAGATATTGGCATGAAAACCCCACTGAGAGCCCTGTGGAGTTTTGGGGTGAGGTAGACATGAAGAAGAAGCTGGGGCATAACCACATCTAGAGAGGCTCCAAGCCCTGGTTGCTGGAGACATCACTGAGCCCAGGTTTGTGGGTTTACTGGGTATTAGTCTCTGCTGGTCTGCTCTTCACCTCGCTCCGGTATAGGTATTATAGGGGAAATCATGGTTTAAGTAAGTCAAAGTAGCTCAGGGGTTAATATCTGAGAGGCCTCCAGAACCATTAGAGTCTGGATTCCCAGCTGCTAAAAAATTCCTACAAGGAAAAATGGCCTTCATAAATATGTTAAACTTTGATATTCCCCCAACAATAGGCTGATCTGTTGGCATAACTTCGCTAAATGCAGCCACTGAGATACATAAGCACTATTTGACCATTAGGGAATAATTAGCTTAGAATGGTTTTTAGCAGGTTTCCTCTCAGGCCCTGGAGTATTAGACAATGCCATTATTCTACTCAAAAACTTTGTTCTTTTGCTAGTTTCACTTCAAGTAGAGCAAATGCTGCAGAAACCTGCATCAGGCCTCCTGAATTCCTCCCACACTGTTCTGGCCACCTTGGTTAGCAATGACCTGGGGTTCAGCTGGGAATTTGCCTCCACCCTCATTCCTCCGTCAAGTGCCCCAGGACTGGAGAACTGGACACAACAGCTCCAAAAGTCACAGGTGCAGGGTCACCCACACCACACTCTCCTACCCCTAAGGATAATCAGATTTTCAATTTCTTTCATTCTTAAGACAAAATTATTATACAAGGTAACACATGTTTACGGCAGAAACAGTAAATATACAGAAAAGCAAAAAGCAGAAAATACAACTCATAATCTTATCTCCCAGTGATAACCACCACTAATATTTTGATATCATCTACCCATCTTTCTATATATTTAAAAAATAATAATAATCCCCTATTGTTAGACACAGGTTATTTTCAGTGTCCTGCTAAACAATTCCTGCTACCATTTTTGTTCACATCTACTATTATTACCTCAGATGGACGTTATTTCAAGGAGTGTCATTACTGAGTTTGCACAGTTTTAAAGCTTTTTATTCAAGCTGACCTCCAGAAAAATCATATCTATATACTCTCATTTCAGCAATGTATGAGCTTGCTTGTTTCCTCCAACTCTTCCTAGTGCCAGCAATTGTAATTTTTTTTTCAAAAGTTGTAGCTTGATACATGAAAATGTTGCATTCCTTTGATTATTGGTTAAGTTGAACGTGCTTTCATGGGATTCTTGGTCCCTTGAATTTCTTCATCATGAGTGACCTATCAATAGCTGTTACTCATTTTCCCATTGGGTTTTCTTCATCTTTTTCTTGTAAATTTGTAAAAGCACACATATAACAAGGAAATCAATCTTCTGTCTATCGTGAGAGTTGGAAATTCTTCCCTCAGATTGTTGTATGTATTTTTAATTTTACTCTTTTGGCGGGGGCCCACATTTCTACTCCAGGGGCCCTGAGAAGTGTATTCTGGCCTCTGAACACCTGACACTTCTCCCCAGTCCCACCTACTTTACTGATTACTTCATTAATAGTTTTGAATCTATTTGCTTTCCATACTCAATCTGGGTATTCAACAAACATATTTGGCTCCTCTGCTGTGTGCAGACACTTGGACTGGGTGCTCAAGTGAATTGTTACCAGTTTATAATGTCTCCGGAAAAACCTGATGGGCAACCATGAGGGTGAGAGCCGGTATTTAGTTATTACCTCCTGTGTGCCAGGTCTGTGCTGGGCATTGCGTACTCCTCCCGATTTAACCCTTAGAACAACTTTTGAGGTAGGTATTTGGGATAGGGAATTTGATACGTCAAGTTGACTTGGCTAGGGGATGCCCATATATTTGGTTAAACATTATTTCTCGTGTGTTTGTGAGGGTGTTTCTGGATAAGAGTAACATGTGAGTCAGTAGACTGAGTGAAGCACATTGCTTTCCCCAATGTGGATGGGCTTTATCAAAAGTGTTGAAGGTCTGAATAAAATACAAGGCTGAGTAAGAAAGAATTATCTCTCTGCTGAACTGTCTTGGAGATGGGACATTGATCAGGATCCTGCCTTCAGACTTGGATTCAGACTGAAACTTATACCATTGTCTTTCCTGGTTCTCAGACCTTTGGATTTTGATGGGAACTATATACCATTGGCTCTCCTGGGTCTGGACGGCTCAGCCTCCATAGTCACATAAAGCAATTCCTTATCATAAACATCTTTAGTTATATGTACATATATGTATGTTTATACTTGGAAAGTTTTATATATATATAAAATTTATATATGTGAAATCTACACTTACATGACATAAATCATATATACATAAACTTCTATAAATTATATTATATATACATGTACAGATATATATTTATATGTGTGAAAATTTGAATATATGAAGACATATCTATAATTATATAGCGTGTAATATACCCCCACACACATCCTGTTGTTTCTGTTTCTCTGGAGAACACTAATTGCCCCCATTTAAAACAATTTTTAAGTTTATTTATTTATTTTGAGAAGAGAGAGTGTGTGAGCAAGAGAGGAGGAGAGAGAGAGAGAGAGAGAGAGAGAGAGAGAGAATCCCAAGCAGGCTCCACACTTTCAGCATGGAGTCCAATACGGGGCTTGAACTGATGAACCATGAGATCACGACCTGAGCCGAAACCAAGAGTCGGATGTTTAACCAACTGAGCCACCCAGGCATCCCTAATCGCCCCCATTTTAAAGATGAGGATATGGAGGCCCAAAGAGTTTCAGTCACTTAGCCTAAAGTCACCCAGCTGGTAAACAGCAGAATGGAATACTTGTCTGGTGCCGAAGCCCATGCTTCTTGTGTTCCACATGGGTTCTGAGGACGATGTATTTTAGCAGGGCTGGGACCAGAGGAGGCAAATGAGGTGGGTTATGCAAGTGCAGAGTCAGATCTTGCCTTTACTTAGAAATTTGATGATTTTTGCAACATGGAATTTTTGACATTAATTTTTATTTAATAAATATATTGCATTAGGGGCACCTGGGTGGCTCCGTTAGTTAAGCAGCTCACTCTTGATTTCAGCTCAGGTCATGAGCCCATGAGAGACTCTAAGGTTGTGAGACTGAGCCCTGTGTCAGGCTGTGTGCTGAGTGTGGAGCCTGCTTAAGATTCTCTCCCTCTTCTTCTGCTCCTCCCCTGCTCAGGTGCATTCTCTGTCTCTCTTTCTCTCTCCTTCTCTCTCTCTTTCTCAAAAATACACACACACACACACACACACACACACACACACATATCGCATTAAAATATAATTTATCATCAGTGTTAAATTTTTTGCCCCTCCCCTTTAAATTTTGTGCTCAAGTGAGTACCTCGCTGACCTCACCCTAAAGGGAAAGAACATCCATCCTTTTCAAAGAAATTAAAGTGTGTACTGGGGGAGAGGGAGGTTGGTCAACTGAGTGCAGAACGGGGCAGGAGGCCTGGGATCACACCCAGTTCCCACAGTGACTCTTGTGTATGGCTCTGAGCAGCATGTTGGCCTTCCTGTGCCTCTTGCCCTGTCCGTAGCAGATCTGCTTCCTCCTGCCTCAGAAACAGGCCTGGAAAACGAACACGGTGCTCAGTATGCCCCTCGTACATAAGAAAGATGTTCCACATAAATGCACACGATTTTGACATTTGGTGATGAGCAGCCTTCTGAACTATCACAGTCTGTATGTCATTTTGTTTAAAAGGCACAGCCCCTTCCCAGCCCAGGCCCCTAGAGGGCAGGGGAGGCAGGGGAGGCAAGAACTTCCCAAGCGCAGGATGATGGCAGAAGAAGCCTCAGGATCCAGGCTGCCTCCTCCAGCCCAGAAACAGGCCTTCCCAGGAGGGTCTGTGTTTCTAGGATGGGTGAGAGAGGGGTCTGGCTTGGGGACCTGAGGGGAGGCCACTTTTCAGCTCCCTGACCTGTGAGACCTGCTCAGGCAGCTCACTGAGGTGGGGTCTGCCCAGTTTCTCTCAGGGCTCCCACATTCCCCATCCACATTCTAACCCTGCTCCAATCTGAGCCACATTCCCACTCCCCCTGCCTGGAAGGCAGCCTGATAGCTAATCGCATTCCCTCCCACTTTGTCCACTCCAGTGGCCACATGACTGAGGGGAAATGGCAAGAAACAACTCCTGAAACGGGGCCCAACTGATAGGGCCCAGTTCCTGGAATCACAGCAGAGAGCCGGCCTGCTAGGGTGGGGGCCAGCCTTCCCAGGGTTTGGGCTCTGTCCTGCATGGCGGGGTTTCAAAGTCCATGCAAGCCCCAGCTGGGCTGCCTGCCTCCCACAGAAGACAAAGAAATCCAGGCCCCAAAGCCTCCTCCTCACCCAGGAAGCCTTCCCTATACCACAGACTGAGGCGCTCTGCCGGCTCCTGACCTCCCCAGCACAGACCCTCTCCTCCCTCAGGGCACATTCTGCCTTTTAAAAAAAAAAAATCAGACAATTTATAAAATTTATTCATATTTCACCTTTTAAAAGTCAGAACACAACAAATTTCACTTTCTGGAAAGTCATCTTATTGGAAATACACGAAGTGCACTTCATACAAGGAAATGGGTATCTTGGTACCTCCAGTGAGAGGGACACACCCTCACCAGTGCCCTCAAATGAAGCCTTGGTGAAATTTCCCTTCAAACTTAGACCTCTCAATTCAGGGAGGTCTGAGTGAACTTTTCTTTCTTTCTTTTTCTTTCTTTCTTTCTTTCTTTTTTTTTTTATAGAGAGAGAGAAAGAGAGTGTGAGTGGAGGAAGGGCAGAGAGAGAGGGAGACAGAGGATCCGAAGCAGGTTCTGTGCTGACAGCAGTAAGCCCAGAGCTGGGCTTGAACCCACAAACTGTGAGATCATGACCTGAGCTAAAGTCCAGATGCGTCACCGAATGAGCCACCCAGGCTCCCCTGAGTGAACTTTTTCCGGAAATTACAACGAAGACGCTGGCCTTAACATTTGGGCCCTCCTAAGCAACATAACCTTAGAAAAAATTGTATGGCTGCCAAAGGGCCCTCTCTTTGCTGGTTCCCAGGCATCTGCAGCTCCTACTGGCAGGTAGGGGGAGGCCCACACCTGCCGTGCACACAGGCCCAAAGCTCTCTGTCACTTACAACCTCAGCCACTGGGCAGAAAAACTTTCCACGTTCAGAGAGGTCTGACGTGAAAAAATGAACCTAAATCCACATGCCTTTCAGTCAATCAGAGGTTCTATTCCTACAGATTAGACTGACAGCTCTTAGCCTTGTATTTATTAATATTCGCGAAACATGGTGAACGTCAAGATTCTGACCAGGCAGAATATGGTCAGCAGGGAATTTGTCTCAGCCATCTCTCATGGTGATAGCGGCCACTTGCTAAGCAATTTCTGCATATGCATTATTTTATTTGCTCGAGCCCTGGGAGGTAGGCACTATTAACATTACCGTTCTGAAGAAGGGGAGACTGATTCTTCGGGGAGTAAAGTAACTTGCCCAAGGTCACTGGTATGTGGCTAAGACTAGAGAGTATGTCGGTTGATGAGCAAAGGCCATGGGTTGAAGCAACAAGCCAGAAGTGTCAGATGCCAAGGACCACAGGAGTTAGGCCAGAAGTCTAAATGAGAAAGGATGAACAGGTAGGATCTCTGGTGAGTAGGAGAGGTATGTCTGTCTGAGAGAGCTGGCACCCCACCCCTCTCGCTGATTTTGCCGGGTGGGAATGCAGGCCCACAGCTGTCAAATAGATTTTTTAGAAGACCTTGAAACTCACATTTTTAGGTAAAAATGCCTTGGGGCGCCTGGGTGGCTCGGTCGGTTAAGCGTCCGACTTCGGCTCGGGTCATGATCTCATGGTCCGTGAGTTCGAGCCCCGTGTCGGGCTCTGTGCTGACTGCTCAGAGCCTGCAGCCTGTTTCAGATTCTGTGTCTCTCTCTCTCTCTAACCCCCTCCCTGTTCATGCTCTGTCTCTCTCTGTCTCAAAAATAAATAAACGTTAAAAAAAATGCCTTGATATCTATAGTTTGGCAGCTAGTTAAAAATAAAAGGAAAACAAACAAACAACAGCATTATGCATGCTAAACAACAGAAGTCTTCTCTTTGGGTCAGATATAGCCCGTGAGCTAGCAGTTTGCAACTTCTTTTCCATGCGGTTGCATGACACTGTGCTCTGTGTATGTTAGGTGCACATTGAATGTTTGTTACATTAACTAGAAAGTAAACCCCAGCCCTACTTCTAGGGACAGTTGTATCTGCGCGGGGTGGGGGGGGAGGTACCATTTCATATATTCTTTAGGATGTACAATGGTAAATGACATGGCTCTGGTTGCCCGTTGGGACAGCAGATGGACAGTCAGATACTCATATAGACCAGGCTGGTATATTTATCAGATGCTCTGAAATGAATCCTCCTGTCAAGTGTCAGGGTGAGATCATGTGCTGGGATGAAAGGCATGTTTACATGATGCTTGGCCCCACAAAGACTTGGCCTCTCTGAGCTGTACTCATAATGTCCTCACCCCTTACCTGTGGAAAGCAGCCCAAGACTCAGTCCTGGACCTTGGCAACTCTCTCTCTCTCTCTGTCTTGTCCTCCAGAAAGCATGGATCTCAACCCCTCTCTTGGATTTAAATGTCACCTCTACATCTCACCCAAGCCTGAAGGCAAGTTCACTATCCTTCTCCCAGAATCAGCATGCCCACCCTCCAGCTGGCCTCATTTCAGTCACTTGCACTATCACTCTTCTGTGTGGGCAGCTCCAAATCCCAGCCTCATTCTTGAATCTTTCTCCTTCCCTCCTTCATCAATCAGCCCCCAAACTCCAGCCAATATCTCATTCCACCCCTCAACACGTCATACCTGGCCGTTGCTATATGCTCTTAACTGATGTAACTGGGATAATATTTGGAGATATTAACTGAGGCTCCCCCCACCCATTCCTTTCTTTTCCCCCCTGTG
The DNA here is from genome assembly GCF_027475565.1 of Acinonyx jubatus. Lineage (NCBI taxonomy): Eukaryota > Metazoa > Chordata > Mammalia > Carnivora > Felidae > Acinonyx > Acinonyx jubatus. The sequence continues at coordinate 38,410,792 of NC_069394.1, read as the reverse complement.
GCCCTCTACCATTCAAACAAGATTGTGAGGCATCCACCCATTGTTTCAAGAAAGCATTGTTAGAACTTAATGGAACTGTCAAATTCTTGGCTTTTGAATTGCAAAAGCCAGTCATCAGTCTTGAGGATGGGGTGGGGGTGGGGGGCTCACTCAGAGGAAGTTCCCCATCACACCCTCTTCTCTCCCAGGAGATAGAGTCCTATGCTGGTCCTTGGGGAAGGCTCAGAAGAGGAGAAACTGGAAGGTTTCTGAGAAAATTTGTGCCTTCATCCCACACCCAAGCTGAGCCCTAGAGAGATTTGGGAAGCATTTTAGAGGAGACGAATATATGTCTCATTTTCCAGGAGGGGGCCCAGCATAGCCCAGGTGCTGAGTAGAAATTGCTACATAGGGTCTCTGGAAGATAAGACCTCAAGTTGTCCTCCCAGTATCTTGTGAACCCCAAGATGGAATAACAGCCAGATTTCCTTAGGTTCCCAAAAGAGGAACGAAAGAGCTAGATGCCAACGAAAAAAAGGCCCTCTGGATGAAAGTGCAAGAGGTTATACACAGTTGCAACCTCCTTGGTTCCTTGACTGGGGACTTGCCAGGAGGAGGGGTGGGGGTGCATCTCAGCCCGTGGTCAGATGGCATATGACCACCAAGAACCTGATTCCCCTTCTCAACTCTCCTTCCCCCTTCCTCCCCCAGTTCCCTATTGTAGCACTGACATAAGACCCTAGAATTCAGACATAATGTTGGGGGTGGGGGAATAGGCAAAATCTGAATTGATAGAGATTATTAAATCAGTACTCTCACCCCCCAAGAAGAGAAAATGTAATATGGGCATTGTAGAAAAGTAAAGTTGGATTTCTTACAACTTGATCTTGTGTCCTGAAATTTATGATTGCTCCTTGCCTCTGTTCTCTCCATATTCTAAACTATTCTGTATTCTGCAACTAGATCAGTCTTCCTAAAATACCACTTTATACTTTTATGGATTCAAAGAATAATTATTGAACAGCTACTATGAGCCAGGAGCTGTGTTAGGGGATTAAAAACCTTAAATGGAGTGTCATAAGAAAGATGTAAAATACAATTAAATCAAGATGCCATTTTTCAAGCAAAAATCCAAAAATTTGACAACATACCATTAGGGAGTCTATGAAGATAGAAGCACTCAATACATTACTATTAGACATGCAAAATGGTACAACCCTATGGAAGGGAATTTGGCGATATCTAGCAAAATTACATATGCACTTGCCCTTTGAACAACCTATCCCTCTTGTAAGAATCTATACCAAAGAAACTTTGCAAAAGTAGGAAGGGATGTGTACACAAGACTATTAATTGCAACACTATTTTTATTAACAAAGAACTGGAAGCCACTCAAATGCCTGTCAATAGGAGACTGGTTAAGTAAATTACGGAGTTTATCATTATTAAAATATACAATAGATGACCATGTAGGTATGAAAAGGAATGAGAAATATTTTCTAAGTTCTACTGTGGAGTGATCTGCAAAGCATATTATTGATGGAGAAAAAAGGTGCAGAATACTATGTATAGAATGTTACATTTTCTTTGAGAAAGGGGAGTTTATTTGATTATTTATACATATTCCTTACATATTTTTAAATGCAAGATAACAAAAATTAATAATGGTTTCTTATAGATGACAGAGGAAATAAAATGGAGAAGAAAGGACTAAAGCAAGACTTCTCTGAATATATCTTATCTTATAGATTTTTTACCTTGGAACAATGGCAATGCTTTACATAATTATTTAAAAATTAATCAAATATAAAAATGTAATCCTTAAGAATTGAAAGTAAATACAACAGTTAAGCCTGTGTATAAATTTGGTGGCTTATCACATAGGGAATAATTATTTCTAATGACCTTAAAACACAGTAATTTGATTAATAACTCTAGTGAAATATAGCATTAGCATTTCAAAAACACCAAACTTTAAATAGAAAGGTTAAACTGTTTTTGCAGTAATTACATTGTTAATTCTGAAATATACACATAACAGGATAAAGCAAATAAGTAATTCACTTTAGGATTCAAGATTTTCAGAACAAGAGAAATGAGATTTTTAACTATAAAATTAAAATTAAGTAAACAAACGTGGTTTTAATTTGAATTGTAAATCTCAGCATGAATACATGATGTATTTTCTCTTCAAAAAAGCAAACAAACAAAAAAACCACTTCTTTCCCTTCTCTGTCTGTTGAAAAGACCTATATACAATGACCTACCTAGGAATAATGAGCACCCCTAGAACACAGATTGTTGCCTCTAAATACCACTTGCCATGAAAATAAATTGGAGCTCTTTGTGGAATGGCTGATTTCAGATCTGGACCAGGAAATGTACAAGATGAGACTGGAAAGTAAGGAAGATATCAAAGATTTTTGAAATCATACATAAAGGACCCAGGAGCCAAGTTGAAGGGGCTCCCATTGACCAAAGATGAGACAATCTGAGCATCAAAATGAATAGTAATTGCAAGGGATTTAACATCAAAAATATTAAAATCCATGAGTTTATAATAATAATAAACTAATCAGTCATCTTTGGAGTATGCTAGGGAACTAACTCATTATTCTGAAAATGTATAAATAAAGAGAAAAAAATGAAACATTTATTCTTCCTTTTTAGGTAGTCAAAAAGTTGATGGAGAAAAGGTCTTTATAGAATAATTCTAACCTATAACTGAAGAAGGAATTATCGAATCATACTATCACCATTTTATGGTTCCCAGTGTTACCATGGGATAGGCAATACCATTGGGTGCTATACTAACATACTATATCAATGGCTGCTAAAATCGTTAGATGAAAAACTGAGGGATGCTTCTTAATGACTCATACTGATAATTCCTAAACCCAATGATCAAACTTAAGATGACAAAAAGAGAAATGATCAAACATTGCATGCCACCTGATATGACACATTTAGAAGCATACACTACTGATGGAACATTCCTCAAAAAACAAACTAGACTCTAATCAAGATTCAAGTTCTAACCAGTTTCCAGGGTAAAAAGGGACAAAGGAACATGCCAACTGACACTGATAGGATGAAGTCTGCCAAATCTAGAATGTTACAAATAAATTGCAAGGAAAACACTGAGAAGAAAACCTATAAATTTTAAGAGACTTACAAGACCTATCACTAAATTCAATTTGGGAACCTTGTTTGGATTTTGATTCAGACACATCAAAAGATTTTGAAAAGACAACTGAGAAAATTTATTACTTTACAATATAGGAAATTGTTAAATATTAGGTGATGTCTTTTGCCATTATGATAAAAATTCACTCTGACCTGGTATTATTAAGTGCCTTACACTTGAATCAAAAGATTTGGCCTAAGTTCTCGATGTGCCACATACTAGGCGATACATCCTTAAGGAAATCATTGAATGGCTCAGAACCACCTTACTGGATTCTTGTGAAATTATGACATAATGAATGTGAGAGCACTTTATAAACCATTTAAGCCATTTTTCCATAACTAACCTACAGGATTCCTTCAAGCATACCGGAGCCTTTGCCTTTGTTCATGTAATTTGCCCCTATCCAGCGTATTGTCCTCCATCTTGTGTGTTAATGGATGTTTCACCTTCCCTTCTATGCCCTAGCCCAAGTTTCACCTTCTCCGTAAAACCTTTTCTCACCACTTCAGCTCACAGTGGTTTTTCCCTTCTCATGGATCTTAGTCTGTAATGCTCACTTGGCACTTTGAAATGGCATTTTACGGTATGACTGTCTTCCCATTTAGACTGAAGGACTCTTGAGAACACGGACTCTGTCTCATTTACCCATTCTTCCCTCCACCACAGATCCTAGCACATATTTACATACAATAATGTATTTGCTGCTAATGATAGTTGCAGCTTCAAATACACTGTATTGTTCAGAACTCTTTTTGCAGTGACAGAAACCCAACTCAATGTAGCTTGAGCAAAAACAAATTAACTGGCTCACACAGCCAGATTTCAGGAAGGGCATGGGTGGTATGGGCCTGAAGGATGACTATTACCAGGGACTGGATGGGTAGGACTCACTGTTTCTCATTCTCCACTACTGCACACAGTCTTTTCCACGTGACAGAGACACAGCTTCCTCCCCGACATCTTCCTGCCTAATTCTGATTCAAGAGTTCTGGGAAAGGACTCTGATTGGTTTGGCTTGGTCTATACCCACACCCACAGCCAGGGAGTGTGATGGAACTCCTGTTGGACCGAATGTTAGCGATGGGGACAGGAAAGTTGTCCCTCAAAATGGGCCAACTACTGTCAGAAGGAAAAAGAAGAGCTGAACATATAAACCATGAAACGTCCACTATATGTGTCAATAATACGTTCACTCTGTGAGCCACTTGAGACCATAGATTGTAAACTTTTGTTAAGTCAAAGGGAACTGACATTGAATTTATCTTCCATGTGCTAGGCCCTGTGCCAGGCATAAAGCAGTAAATAAAAAGACAAAAAACCCTGTCTTCATCAAAGTGGGACATGAGAGACAATCAATCAATCAATCAATCAATAAACAAACAAACAAACAAATAAATAAGAAATTAGATGGTATGATAATGTTGATAGGTGCTATGGAGAAAGACAAAATAGGAAATAAAGAAACAGAATGGCAGGGTAGATAGAGGAGTTTTCAGTTTTTAACAGAATAGTCAGGGAAATTTGAGCAAAGACCTGAAGGAGATGGCAGAGCCAGCCATGCAGACATCTGAGGAAAAAAGATCCAGACAGAGGAAGCAACAAGTGCAAAGGCCCTGAGGTGGAAACAAGAGATCCAGTTTGTCTGCAGAGGAGCACGAGAGTGGGGGAAACAGTAGGAGAAGACATCAAAGAGGTAATGAGGGGCCACGTCACACAGGGGCTTGTGTGTTAGAGTAAGGACTGGCACATATTCTGAGATGACACACTACTGAACTAAGGAGTGACATGATTTGACATGATCTGATATTCTGCATGACCTCCACTTCCCCCACAGCATTGATTTTTAGAACTGCAGGTTAATGCATGCCCTTGGAGTACCCTCAGGGTTGATGTCAGAAATAGCCAAAATTGGAACACCTCTGCACTTTCAGTAAAACTGTTTTTGGTTACTTACCGTTTCTTTTGCTCTCTCTTCACTCTTGATGTTCTGAGTTCCCATCTGGTATCACTTTTCATCTGCTTGAAGAACTTCCTTAGCAATTCTCTTTGAGCAAGTCCATTGGCAACCAATTCTTTTAGTTTTGCTTACTCTGAGAATGTCTTCATTTCACTTTCATTCCTGAAACATATTTTCACTAGATATAGAAATTCTGGGATGACACTTCTTTTCTTTCGGCACCCCAAAAATGTCATGCCACCTCCTTCTGGCCTGCACGATTTCTGATAAGAAGTCTTCAGTCATTTGAACTGTAGTTCTACTGAAAGCACTGTGTTGTCTTCCTCTGAATTTGAGACTTTCTCTCGTCTTTAGTTTTTAGTAGTTTGATCATGGAGTGGCTGAGCATAGATTTCTCTGGGTTTGTCCTGTTTCGGGGTAACTCAGCTTCTTGAATATATAGGTTTACGTCTTTCACCAAACTTTGGAAGTTTTCAGACATTTTTTTTTAATGTTCTTATTGCTTTATTTTGAGAGAGGGAGAGTGAGAGTGAGCACAAGCTGGGGATGGGCAGAAAGAGAGGGAGAGAGAATCCCGAGCAGGCTCCACGCTGTGGGTGCAGAGCTTGATGGGGGGGCTCCATCTCACAAACTGTGAGCTGAAATCAGGAGTTGGATGCTTAACTGACTGAGCCACCTGGCACCCCTTTTTAGGAATTTTTTCAGCACTGCACTATTTCCCCTCTCCTTCTGGGACTTTCATGACATAAATATTAGACTTTTTGCTATTGTCTGACAGATTCCTGATCTCTGTTCACTTTTCCAACATTTTTTATTTCTGTTGTTCAGATTACATAATTTCTATTAATCTATCTTTTAAGTTCACTCACTCTTTCCTCTATCACCCTCATTCTGCTGTTGAGCTCATCCAGTGAGTTTTTGTTTCAGTTAATATTATATTTTTCAGTTTTAAAATTTCCATTTGGTTCTTCTTCATATCTTCTATTTCCCTGCTGAGGCCTTCTACTTTTCCATTCTTGGCAAGAGAAATTGCCCCTCTACTTTAAAAGTTTAACATAATGCCAGCTGACAAAAGAAAAAAATATTTATATCCCATATCCATTATCACAGAGGAGGAAAAAAGAGTGAATCTTGAGCTGAGAGGCAAGAAACTGATAAGCTAGCAAAGGCGTGTTTAGCAGGCATGTTTTCTGGTTTCCTATAGTCCATGAATCATCACAGCCCCTATGTCAACAATAACTTTGTGTAAATTACATGTCCACCATCAGCTTTCTTCAGAAATGCAAAGTCAGTGCTTAATTATTCATTTTTGAATGAATATTGAACCTTCATTTGAACCTTCAATGTTTAGGTTGATGCTAATACTTTTTAATTAAAAATTATGACTAAATAATAAAATAAATTAAATATTGTAGTAAGAACAAAAGAGTGAGGGAGAGAAAGGGAAAGGGAGAGACAGAGAATTTGTCCTTACTTTTGGATCAGTTTTATAATAACTGCTCTAAAGCCTTTGTTAGTAATTCCAACATCTGTGCCATCTAAACATTGACCTCTATGGGTTGTCTTTTCCTATGCAAATTGACATTTGTCTGGTTCTTTATGTGCCAAAGAACTCTTAACTGTATCCTGGACATTTTGATAATTATGTTATGAGACTTTGGGTCTTGTTTAAATCCTATGAGGAATGTTGCTATTTTTGTCATAGGAGGTGATGAACCTGATTAACTCAGGCCTTAAGTTCCAACCCGTCTTCATGTGGGCTGCGACTACAATGTCAGTTCAGTTGTCAAATTCTTTGTAGTGTTGTCAGACCTATCCATATATAGGTACCCTCTACCTGCTAGTCTGGGATGCAGGCAGTGGTCTGGCCTGCAGGATGGGATCAGATCCACACATGTGAAGCTTAGCATGAGCCCTTCAGGTCACAAACACCTTTATGTGGTCACTTTCTCTACTATCTTTCTGGTACTTTCCAATTCTCTGAGGTTCCCGTTTTCAGTTCCCTGGTCAGAAATCTGGGGCTTTGCTTACCCCACCTTGTTGTGTACCTCCCACATAGACACTCATCTTTAAGTCTAAGCTGTGAGGGGATTGGAGGGGAAAAGTGGTAAAGTCATTGGCAGTTTGATGGTTCATCAAATTCTGGTCTTCTTCCCCAGTTTGCCTACTACCATTTGCTTTTGACTCCTCAAATAGTGTCCCATGAATTCTCTCCAGATTTTATAACCGCATTTCCCTGGGGGAGATAAGGTGGCGTGTGTTTACTCCATCTTACCTGGAGCCTGAACACAATACACTCATTTAGAAGATGTTCTGCCATATGTTCCTTGATGTGTCTTATACAAAGACTCATCTCAGAACTCAAGCTCAGAAAAAAGCAAGTGATAAATTTATGTAGATTTCTTTTCTTACACTGTTAATTCCTTTCTTTTACCCTGGTTACTGAAGAGCTCAGAAAAAAATTATTTGGCTCATGCAATTGAACTGCAATGTCTGGCACACAGGAGGTGATTAGTAAACATTAGTGATCTCTATATTTATCTGTCTATCCTGTTATCCTTCAAGAGCTCAATTTTATGCTCATTTGAAGAAACCTTACTTGGTGTGGTTTTCGGATATAATTTTCCTTATTCCCGTTCCTTTTATCACTTGTCTTTTCTCGTGGTTCTGTGATGGTAGTTTGGGGACCTATTTTCACCATATTAATCTTGGAAACTGTCTCAATCCCGTTCGAAAAGAGTCAAGCCGTAAATGAACAAATACAAGAAAAAAATGTATTGATAGAATGTCTCATATTTCTAAAGCTGCTTTCACACCTGTTTCCATATTTAACCCTAAAAAATATCCCAGATGACTGAAAGAGAAAAGGTAGCATGAGCCTCTTCTACAGAAGATGAAGCTGGCACCCAGCCAAAACAGGCCATCTTGAAGATTCTTCGGGTACCCCTCCCCCTCAGCAGCGATGAACCATTTTTGTCTTCTGTTGAATGTTGCACCAAGGCTACAAGCCATTTGGAAACCATTCTAGAGAGTTCTGGGTGTCCTCTGGGACCCCACACTCTAAGAACCCCTAGCCTAAGACCACCCCCACCAAGTCTTTTCTCAGACTGCCTTGTGATTGGTTTAATTATCCCCCTGGGATCCAGGGACCCCTAGCGATGCTAAGGTTTGATGTCTCTTGAAGGGGCACAGTAAAATTTCTACCCCTTCCAATCTTAGACTAGGAACTCACCCTTGAACAGAGTAGGCCTGTCTACTCAGTGGGTTCTCCACTCCTATTCCTGTCCATGAAACCAAGTATCTCCTCCTGGGTTGGCACTGAGAGGTGAGACAAAGAATTGTCCTGCAGACATATGCGAAGGATGACTGTCACAACTCTTTCCTATTATTACTCTACATCCTGGAACTTCCCTTTTTAGTTCAAAAGGAGGGGCAGAATGTGGCCTTGATCACAGAAAAGCCAGTCTGAACCCAGCATGTAGATTAGCCTCTCTCATTCCTTCTCTCCCTCCCTTAGTCACACTGAGGGGGCACAGATTGCAGCCACCTTCCTCTGAGGTGTCCACCCAAGAGTTACTTGCTGCCTTTGGCTTTCCTAGGGAAGTGATATCAGCAAGCAGGAGGCCAACAAAGAGAGAGCTACTCAGGAGACTTCTTGAACAGTCCCTTCCCCCAGTTCTTGGTAAGCTTTAGCAGCCAGAGTCAGACCCCTGTCACACTCCTTGGGCTGAGTTTGAACTTAGGCTGTGCCTACTACCATGGTATCGACATGTGTGAACATGGTCAAAGTCAAAAGATCAATAGTGGGAGCAGGGGTGATTCTGAGTGAGTCTGGGCTCACATAATATAGCAGCTGGGCTGAGAGCATATTCATATATTCTCTAGCCCAAACCCCATGGACTCCCACCTTACTTCTAAGGGGAGGATGTTAGGTGTTACCAATATGGCAGCAGCCCTTTATTCCTCCCTGTACCCACAGCCCTTGTGATGTAACCTTGTAGCTCTCCCATCAAGAGGTGGAGTCTATTTCCCATTTCCTTGATTCTGGGCTGATCCTGTAACTTTCTTCGGCCAACAGAATCTACTAGAGGAGACATTTTCCAGTTCTGAGTCTAGGCTTTAAGAGGTCTTCCACACTTCTTTCCCTTCCCTTGGGACTCCTCCTCATCCATGTGAGCTAGCCCATCGGAGAATAAGAGGCCATGTGAACCAGAGTTAGTCAGCCCAGTTATTCCAACCGAGACCCCAGACATGTGGAAGAGTCCAGTCAAGATCAGCAAAGTTGATGCACACACACAAGAGGAAGCCCAGCTAAGACCAGAGGAGTTGTCCATTTAATTCCAGCCTAAACTTTCAACCTATAGAATCAGAAGCTAAAAACAAAACAAAACAAAACAAAACAAAATGGTTGTTGTTCTATAGGCCACTGTATTTGGAGGTAGTTTATTGTATAGCTCTAGCTAACCAATGCAGAGGCTGAGCACTAAAAGAGCTATTTCTTTACCATTTCTTAAAATATTGGGAGCACAAGGTTTTCATAATACCAGTCAGCCAATAGACCGAGACAGAAAGTATGTGTATAGTGGTTGGTAGCAGTGAGGGTTGTGTCTTTGAGGACGTTGATACAGTTTTAGCATTTAGCAGTGACAGGAGTAGCCAGAGCAGGAAGAAAATGAAATGAACAGAAGCCCACAGGATCAGCTGGAGAAGCACCCTTAAAACTATATCCAGGGGCTCCCAGAAATCTTTAGGAGATATATAAAGGGGCTGGAGGACTTGCAGAGTGGATGTAGTTAAAGGCAGGGAGACCACATAATTTGCATATAATGGATGAGGATACACTTGTTGAACTTTTTTTTTAACCTCAAATAAAAACTTTAACTTCCCAAAAGACATTAGAAATAGGAAGTTTTCATAAACTTCTTAGGCATGAGTTCTTCCAAAAGTCACTAATCATGGCTACTTTATTCTTCCTCAAAGGATTCTATATTTTTCTCTACATTGCTAATTCTTTGGAGATAGTTAAAAACAAAATACGAGGAACGGGTGCAAAGGCTGGCAGCATTTATCACATATTCTTTGTAAAAATGAACGAAATAAAGTGCTCATGAACGCATGGTAAGATACTGTGGCACAAAAGTCAGATGCTTACTCCTATTTGGTTCTCTTCTCCTCCCAGGCAAGTGTGAGGATTTCACATCTCTGCTCCCCTGGCAGTCAGGAGAGCCTCCATGACCAGGTCTGGCCAATGGGTAGTGAACAGTCGTGATCTTGTGATTTCCGAACTGAAGCATTTGATTGTTGGTCTCAGATCCTCCATCATCCTCGCCTGCCATACTGACCGAGGAGGCCACACGTTCCAGTGGAAAGCATAAGGGTGGTGGCATCTCTGTCCACCTGGATCACTGGGTTGCCCCACAGGAAGCACCTGTCCTAGAAGCCACTCAGTCCTGCAGTGGGTATTTCACGAACGTGAATCAACCTTGGTTGTGTCAAGCCATGAAGTCTTGGTGTTGCCTGCTCCCAAAGCATTCCTTGACCTAGTCCGACGAATAGTATTGGCAAGCTGAAATTTAAAAAATCTGATTAAAAGAAAAAACTATCAATGCTGCAAATAAATTACAAAAGTGAGGAAGAAAAATTTGTGCTGTTGTCAAATGCAGATTATACATGGTTTAATTTTTGGCAGGCAAGGTCTAGTGTGCCGAGGAGCATCCAAGAAACTTTATGAGCATGAACATGATAATGGGAATTTTATCCATTTGGCAGAAGTCAGAGCAAAAATTTGATAATATTATGGCAGAGCATTTATGCATAATATAAATATTTACACCAAATAATATTGCACCTATTTAGGGGATGAAATACAAAACTAAATAATTAAAATTGTAGCAGATGCGATGAATAAAACCGGTCTGAATAAGGTAAGAAGAGCTAAATATTATTCATTATTTTGGCTACAAACTTTGATGTTGTATTTGAGACACAACCCCTGATGAATACACTATAGATTGCAATTTTTGTTAGACTGTGGATTCCCAAAATGCAAATATTTCTTATGTAAACACGGTTTGGGATTTTTTTTTCCCCAGTAGATGACACAACTGGAAAAGGATTATAAGCAGTGTTGGTAGAGGAACTACAAAAACAATCAAGAATAAGATAATTTGAGGGGCCATGGCTATCACAATACTGCAGATACTCATGGAAAACATGACAGATTGAAATAGATGATTCAAAAAAAAATGATTCTATGGAATTTTCTGTTCCTTAACTGGATATTTTCATCTCGGTAGTGAATGGTGCAGCAAAAATCTCTCCTGACACCACTGAATTTTATTTATACCATCCATGAGCTATACAACTGCCTTTTGGCTTCAATACACAATGTTTCCTTGAAGCCGAAAGGCAGTTAGTTGTATAGGTTTGTGTATTAAAAACACATTTACCAAACTTAAATTTGAAACATTGTCAAATGCATGATGGGAAAGTTGATTTTATGCCATTATGGCACTAAAAACTTAATTAGATACTCTAGGCTATTCTTTTTTAGAAAATGGTGTATTAATGAAGACAAAGATTGTAGAATTCAAGCCAAAGGTAGGCTTTCAAAAACATCCACTACTAAATTTATTTGCTCAGGGCTAATTTGGCAAGATGTTTTAAGTAAAATTAGTGCTATATCCAAAATAATACAGGAGCTGAAATTCAACATATTGCCCTAAGAAGCGTCCAGAGAGGGTTGTGTGTCTGCAGAGGCTTGTTGCGTGGACTGGGGGTTGGGGTGAAAGCACACGAGCTTCCTCCTGCTGGAGTCTGGACTCTGTGAGAAGGTGTTGTCAAATCACCCTCTGAGAGGAGGCAAGCCTGCCCTGCAGGGTGGGAAGCCAGAGATCGACCAGGAGGGATTTCTGGGGAAGGGCCTTTGCCATTGACATCGTGGAATTTTTATGTCTGCCAGCCTGTGGTCAATGATCTTTTCTGCAGTTGAGGTCCCTGTTCAAAGCAAGAAGCTCAGCCTGTCCACCCCAGCCTGGGAGGCAGTGACCAGGCAGCAAGAGAGAATGGGGGATGCGGTGAGAACAGCCGGCAGAGGTGAAAAGCCATCATGGGTCCTAAGTACAGAGCTTTCACTGGTGTGCAATTCTGATGACAGCTGAGACAACTTCGTATACCACCATACAAGGTGACTGAGTATGTTTGACTCAGCCATCTCCTTCCGGGTCCATAGATTTTTTTTTTTTCGAGTAATTACTATGTGCTAGGCCCCATTCTAAATTCTTTGTATGTATTAATTTAATCCTCACAGCCACTGTATCAGTGTGCCCATTTTATAGATTAGAAAACTGAGGTCCAGAGAGGTTATATTACTTGCCCGAGGTCAAATTAAATGGCAGCCAGGACCTTAACCCAAGTGGTGTGGCTCCAGTGAGGCTCTACACTGTTAATCAGGGTATTATAGGATTTCAGTGTACAATTTCAGTGGTACCCTTATAACCAAAAGGCCCACCATAGTGGTCTGAGTTTTCAGCCCTAAAAAGGAAAACAAAAAACAAAAAAACAAAACAACCCTATGTCTTCCGCAAGAGATAAATCCAAACCTGCTGCCAGGTTGAAACTGCTTCAGCCCATCAGGGTTTCAGCAATGTTGACATCCACCCTCAGAATCTGCCACTTCAGCAGGGTCACATCCTCTTCCTAATGACAGCTGCTTCTGCTCATCTGCCTCCCCACACAGACTGTGGACTTTTCCGTCTTTTAAGGTAGGTTCAGAGATTGTCAATGCCCCACCATGGGCAGGAAAGCCTGCCGCGGCCTCCCAGCAGAGGGAAAAGGGAACCGAATACCTGGAAACTAGGCAGGACTCGGCTTTACATTTTCATCCTTTAAAGCCTTGGGGGGGGGATCTGTCTTTCCAGAGCCTGAGGCCCCATAGCAGCTGCTTGGGAAGGAAAATTACCCTTCTATCCCAGCCGAAGCCTGGCTTCATCTTAAGGCCTGACTTCCAAAGTCAAAAGACATCAAAGTTAGGGTGACCAACTTGTCCCAGTTTGCCCAGAACTTTCCTTGTACTGAAAGTCCCACATCCTGGAAATCCCCTCGGTCCCCAGCAAACCCAACAGTTGGTACCCTGATCAAAGTAGAAATTAAGGAAACTCTTACCATTGTAGCCTCAAGCCTAGAAGGCCCAGACCCCACATTTCTCCTGATCCATGGAAGCCAGGATCTCCCCAAACTGTCACAATCAGGCTATAGATCAGTCCTCGCTGCTCTCCATACAAAGGGATATGACATCTCCTTGGAGCATGGAGAAAAAAGCATTAAGGACACAGGCCCCAAATTCCGTCCACATGTTCCCATCTCCCCGGAGGCTTAAAAAAATTGGACACCAGGAGATGGAGATGCTTGATGGCTGGAGTCACTCCCAGCCTTGGGCAAATTTTCCAGACTTTTACATCTTTGGATGCGATGGCAATATTCCCCCTTCTTTCCAGATCCACATGGCTCGGGGTCAGAGGCATGGGGAATTGGTCAACAAGGCTTTCTCTATGATACAGAGAGCACAGAGTTAAATCCTGTGAGTTAATGTACAGGTGACAAAACATCTGGCATGACTGGGCCAGGACTGACAAGAAGCCATGACCACTTCCAAGGCGCTTGCCGTCCCTAGTGGATTCCCCAGAGAGGTCTTAGTCCTCAGCCCGGCTACAGATATTCACTGTATATAATCCAGACCCCATCTAATGATATAAGTAAATAAACTCTGGACATTCAGAGAAAACAAATCACCAGTCCATCAAAATCCTTGGGGTAAATTAGTTCAGCAGACTGGACTAGAGACTTACTCTGTGACTCACCCTCACCCAGAGTAAATAAGGGAAGATTAAGCACAACTTGATTGAATCATGCTGAAGCTTGGCATCGCTCAACAAACAGATCAGCCTGAAATCTCACATTAGGAACACATAATCTCATAAAATTTATGACTGTTATTGCTCACCACATATGTTTCTGGGTTACTATGTGCTGGGCCGAGCAAGCTGCATTGCTGGGGTCTTGAGGGGCCTGCCTGCTGATCCACGATGTATTTCAAGAAAGAAGACACGTTCCTGGTTGACACCCTTTGGCACGGCCTTCGGCATTGCCTGGCCACCGCAAGGAAGGAAATGGAGAGGGATATTGGCAGTGGGGAAGGAGGCTTGCACCATGCCTTAAGAGGGCCCTTTGCAAGCTCTTGTTGGGATGTTGGTGGGGATGTGGGCAAGAAAATCTACTTTCTCCTCTCTAGGCCTCAGTTTCCTCACTTGTAAAAGAAGGCCATAGAACTAGATGATCTCCAGGGTCTTTTCAACACTTACTACGGTCTATGAAGAAGATCAAAGAGACCGCCTATTTGAAGAGGAATCAGAACCAGGGTGCCCGGGTGGCTCAGTCAGTTAAGTGTCGGACTTCAGCTCAGGTCATGATCTCACAGTTCATGAGTTCAAGCCCCGCGTGGGGCTCTGTGCTGACAGCGTGGACCCTGCTTCAGATTCTGTGTCTCCATCTCTCTCTGCCCCTCCCCTGTTCACACTCTGTCTCTGTCTCTCTCAAAAATAAAAAAAACATTTAAAATAAACTTAAAAAAAAAAAGAGGAATCAATAAAAATGTCATCGACTGAGGTCAGCAGAGAATAGGGTACAGGAAGTGTGGGTGTGGCCTAGGAAGGTAGGGGTGGGTACAGGAGGCTATGGAAGGCTAGCCCTGAAAATATGGGAGGAACATTTAGACGGCCAACTGCTTTGAGAAGTATGTTGCTGCCCAACACTGAAACAATCTGGAGCTGTTTTCAGAACACCTTCTGCTGACCATTCATGTAGGCCTTCTTCTCCTCTGAGTGCAAATGCAACCTCAGAATCCTTTTCAACACAAAAACTGATGCTCACCCATCAGATCTGAAGGTGAGAGAGAGCTGCTTTCCAACCCAAATGACCTTGAGGCTCCTCCAGGGCCAGGATCAGATATTCCAGGTCTGACTATGGGCGCTCAGAACACAGAGTCAGCGGGAAGCAGAGCAGGAGAGAGAGAATGATGTCCCTGCCGTGAAGGGCCCCCACTTACAGGAGGTGGTCACTGAGGTGGGAGTCTGGGGACACCAGCAATGAACAGAGGCAAACTCCATAAGCCCTTGATTCACCTGCGGAAGTCCAAAATGGAACAGGAGATCCTGGGCCTCCGAGGCCATGGCCCCCCACCCCAAGTGTCCCCACCAAGGGGGTGCATGTGTAGAAGCAGGTGCCTGTTGTGCTCACGTTGGTGTTCCTCAACTCCCTCCTCCACGTACCCACCACAGGCTCTGTCCCGAACATTTCATCTCAGTAATCTGTCATTCATCCATGAAATCCTGCTAACAGCCAAGATCTGACCCTCCTGACCCTCAGGCCCTCTCAGGATGTTCCTGTTCTATTTTCCAGCACACTAGCTCTATCCAGAAAGAGTTTTGAACAAGAGAGTAACATTTTTCTTTCTGGCTCGTTCATTTTCATGATGATTTTCACAGCCAATTCCAGCAAATCTGCTACACTCAAAGTCCCTATTCATCATCCATGTTCTTTTAAATAATCTCAGATTGGAGTGGAAGTCTACTTTGTTAATATTTGGTCTTAGAAAGAAAGAAAGAAAGAAAGAAAGAAAGAAAGAAAGAAAGAAAGAAAGAAAGAAAGAAAGTTTTATTTTTCCCTGATTGTAACTCAGATATCAGCTGGGGACTGCCATGCCCCCTCAAAATCTATCAAATGTCTTGTGGCAGATTGTGTTTTCCAAAAATGGCCACAACAATATTGTCTTAAAAAATTTTTTTTAATGTTTATTTATTTTTGAAGAAGAGAGAGACAGAGTGTGGGGGGCGGGGGCGGTGCGGCAGAGAGAGAGGGAGACACAGAATCCGAAGCAGGCTCCAGGTTCTGAGCTGTCAGCACAGAGCCTGATGTGGGGCTCGAACCCACAAACCGCAAGATGATGACCTGAACTGAAGTCAGACACTCAACCGACTGAGCCACCCAGACACCCCTCACAACAATATTTTCAATCCCACATGCTCACTCCAAAACCTTGTGATTCCTCCATCAAGAAATGGGGTCTGTGTCATCTCCCCTTGAGCCTGGGTGGGCCTTTTGAATGCTTTGACCAATAGAATGCAGTAGAAGTGACTGTGTGAGTCCCAAAGCTGGATCAGAAAGGCAGTACAGCTTCTACCTCGTTCCCTCTTTCTCAGTACATATGCCTTTGGAGCCACGAACGGCCATGTAAGAAGTCCAGGCCCGGTGAAGATGCCCAGCTGGAGACACCATGTGGAGATATCACATGGGGACAGAAAGAAATCCTTGAGGAGCTCCAGCTGCGCCGGCCCCAGCGGCGTGAGCCTATCTAGCCCAGGCGCCATACACACGAGTGTGGAAGACTTTGGCACGCCTCCATCTGCAATGCCATCTGAATACAACCACAGGGCGGACTCCAAGCAAGAACCACCTTGCTGAGCCCACTCAATCCCCAGAACTATGTGAGAGAATAATAAATGATTGTCAGTGCTTTAAGCCACCAAGTGTGGGATGGTTTGTTATGCAGCAACAGAGAACCAGGACAACTGGGTTCAAGCTTGAGCAAGTCTATGCTCCAGGGAGCTCAAGAGGCCTCCCAAGATTACTGCTGATTCTGGAGGAATCAAATGGGTTGTTCACTGTGAGTCATGTGTCCTCGGATGCTGCCTCTGTCCTACCCCACGTTAACTCTTATGTGAAGTTGGGCCCCAATTTTAGTGCCCCCCAGTGAAAATTACTCACGCCAACCATCTGAGCGCGTGGAAAATTTAGATACATGCTGCTGACCACATGGGCTTCTGTTAACTAGCTGCCTCTTTCCCCCCCATCCTCTTACGCTCTCCCTTGGACTTCAGGTTGTTCTGGGAGCCCAAATCCTTCTCCTGCTATGAAGAGTAATACAGCTTCCCCCACGCTCCTAATCCAGAACTTTCACGTTCAATGCATCAAGAATCCAACCTTTACTGGAACCCATTGAGGTTATAGATGGGCAATTTTTCTTATGTGGACATGCATTATAAAGATATTCAAGGGACACACAGATAAATAAAAGAAAGTAAAAATGGCCCCTAAATCCCGTTGCCCAGAGATAATTACTATTCATGTCTTGATAAACCTCCTGTCAGTATAACACAACTTCACACAAATAGAATCACACTCTCCTTCCTGTCCTGTTTTCCCCTAGGCATCATTAACGATATTAACAGTATTAACGATAGCTTTACCATTTATTCAGCACCTGGTATGTATTTAGCAGCTGCATAAATGTGACATCCACAACCCTGAGATGCAGGCTCATTACCGTCATCTTCTTTTTCCTAAGGGATCTTGGTGAGAGGCAGAGCTGGGATGTGAGCCCAGGCCCACCTAACCCTAAAGCCTGTGTTCTTTCCGCTGAATCATAGGCTCCTGACTCCTTTTCCCAAGCCTGTAAAGGGACTATCGTGGCTCTGCATAACTCAAGCCAGACCTAGTGCCCCGACCAACTCCTGTCCCCTCTTTCAGAAAGCCAAAGGATTCAGAGCTCCATGGGGTCTGGCTCATTTACCTAATGGGGCTGAGTCTCTGAGAGGAGGAGAAGGTCTGTGCCCAGTGAGAGGGGCAGGGCAGAGCCACACAGGAGACCCTCTACCTCTGTGTCTGCTGGATCAAGAGGGCCCTGCTATCCTAAGTCTGGGGGTGGCCTCTACTGAGTTCAGCATGTGTCATCTGCTTCCCCTGGTCCAGAGTCGTGATGGCTGTATCTGTGCAGGGCCAGCTGGGTGAGGAGGACATGCCCGGGAGGCAGTTTGTGACTGTTCCTTCAGCCCTAGAAGAGACACTGCCAGGAGGGATTTGCTCTTCCCAGGGAAGGAACATGCAGCTCGTTCTCTGTAAACCTTCCCTGATGAGCACATTTTCCAAGCAGAGCCCCAGGAGGCCAGCATCTGCTGTCTCCCCTCCAGAGGGACCCTGGGTGGGAGGCTGAAGGAGGAGACCTCACGCAGGCATTGTAGCCCCAGAAAAGGAGGAAAGCCTCCAGGGAGGTCCTGACCTTTCTTTGACAGCTTTCATGGCCTTGAGCTAATTGCGAAGGAGAATTCAAAACTGAGTGGTCAGCCTGTCCCCCAGCTGTTGCCACAGCTGCTGACACTTGGGGGAAGCCCAGGGCAGCCAAATGCTTCCCCAGCTCCACCCACACTCACAGTTCCCCCCCCTCCCCCACCCCGCTTGAAGGTAGGCCCTGTCTGGCTGCAGTTCCCCCTTGACGCCAGGGGCCTTCAGACACTCACAGTTCAGGATAGGAGTTAAGAAGTCAGCCTTTGAATCTGTACGTTCTGGATCTGAATCCTGGATACCTACTTATTGGCAACCCTGGACAATCTGCTTAAGTTCTCTGATCGTGGGGTTCCCCATCACCTTAGTTTAGTTTCCCCTGCAAAAGCAGACCCTGAGAGAATGATTCTAGTGCAAGTAGTCTAGTGCAAGTAGTTTAATTGGGAGACAGGAGGCCAGTGCCAGGAAGGAAAGGGAGGCAAGGAGAGATGTAATATTAAGCAAAACTGAAGCTTAATCCCCCGCTGGGCACTCTTGGAGACAGTGCAGAATAAAGACGTTTAGAATCACCACCCCCATGGGGGCAAAGGAGCTGGGGTATTGATCTGCCAGTACCTACCAGTTATCGGTTGGCTGACAGCTGCCCCTGGGGAGAGGGTCAGGGCTGGTCAGGTGTCCCCCTGACCTGTTCCGTGCTCAGGCGAGCAGGTTCCGACAGACAGAGAAGCCTTCTGGCAGACTCACAGCATAGGCCAATGAGATTAAGGAGAAGTTTGTTACTAATGTCCCGTCCTCTTTCCTTCTTCCTGGCTGATACGCGGACACATGCTGGGAGGTACAACCATCTTCCTGAGGCCCTCAGGTAACAGCATGAGGAAGAGACAGAAACAATCACTCAGAAGCCAGCGCCGGTGAACTGGGGCCTCCAGACAGCTTCCTGCAGGTTGTTTGTGAAAATGGCTCCAGCTGAGTCTTCTGTTACTTGCACCTGAATGTGGTTCCTCACTGAAACCAGGTGGGGGACCTCTGACCCCCGATGAGGTAAATAAGGCATGGTGTATATAGTTGTCCTGCCACAAATGAATGCAAACGCCTCCCGTGTAGCTGAAGTCCAGAATTCAGTGTAGAACTCCCCTTCCGTAAAAGAAGGGGTTGGACCACTGATAGCAAAGTTTGGTTCCAGCCCTGGAGTCCAGCATGGAAGAGGAGGCCACACATGTGCACGTGTATGTGTGCGTGCATGCTGTATGGTATGATTGCTGGCCCCTTAGCCTCCAGGCTGGTGGAAAGGTAAATTTTATGCCCTCACATCTCAGCCCTGGTGGATGCAGGACCTCCAGACGGCAATCCCCGCAATCCCTTGGAGGTGGAAGGAGAACGGGGGCAACCAACGACTCGCCTATGTCAGGCCCCACACACCCATCACCCACAGTGAGCCTGCAAGGCAAAGATGATCAAACCCCTTAACGGACTTTGAAGACAGGACTCGAAGAGACCCGAGCTCAGGACTGGCCGAGCCACTCACGCTGGGTTCTCTTCCTGCTTCCACAGTTTCTATCCTTGTTGCTGTGGGCAAGTCACCTAACCATTAAGAACTTCACTGTACCATCTGGAAAAGAGGAGCAGTTTGGAGCTGGAGGTACATTTGATAAGTCCTACTCTGCTTCCTCCTCCGTGTTAGAGTGAGGATGGAATTAAGTAACATTTGTGAATATTTTTTTAAATTGTCAAGTGCCTTGACAATTAAAGGATTATAATTATTTTCCACAACAATAATAATGAGCTAGATTTGATTCTGGCATAAAAATGCAAATAGCTGAAATTCAGTGATGTAGAACAGATCAATTTAGGGAAAATGATACTCCATCTGCATTTCACAGAGGTAGAAGAAATGCACATCGCCACAGCCATGAAAAAAAGGACCAGAAGAAGAGAAGGGTCCATTAATTCAGTAAGTCTGCCCAATTCCTGTTGACTCAAAGGCACAACAATTTATTCATGAATAACTCTGCTGGGCTTAGGGGCAGATTCAATGATTAAAATATATTCTTAAAGCCTTTAAGAGAGTTTGAGCAATCATTTGTATTCTGAATAGGTCTCACTGACACAACCCTTTTCAAAAGTTAGATCACACACACACACACCCACACACACACACACCCACACACACACACACACACACACATCTAGAGCCAGAGGCTGGCTGGCAATGCTTCTTCTGGTTTTATAAAGTTGACCGTGGGTTCCCTTTCTGCTGAAACAATAGTCTGGATAAATAAGCGCATGTAACCAGAGTTTAGGGATGTAATCAAATGAAACCCTCAATCAAGTTAATCTGATACTGCTTTGGCAATTTTTCCAGACCAGTCCCAAATTCAGATTCTTTATCTTATTATCCAACTATGTCTCCCACTATATGACCCAATATTGAGTTTGAAAGAAAATGTCCCCTGGTCTGTGGTCTTCAACTTTTTTCTATAATGTTACCAGCTTTCTTTAAGCCTCATAATCAGTGACCTAGAATCCCTCCACTCACCTTATCTTCTCTCTCAAGACCTCTCATCCCTAAATTGTCTATGAAGCCTCATGTTTTCATTCACTCACCTGAAGCTTTCTGGGAATCCACTGCTAATGGTGCCCTTGGGAAAATCCTATTTTGGGTGAGAGGGAGGCACCATCTCTTGGGGCATCTAGAATCACCATCCCGCAAGATGCAAGGGCAGTGCTGGGCTCCATGCACGTGAGAAAAACAGCGTCTCTCATGTTTTGTGAGTGAGCCCCAAAGCAGTTTGGTTTGTACCCAGACTGTCCTCAACTTCCTCATGAAAACAGCCCCTCTGGCTTACTTTCTAAGCCCCCTGTCTGCATGTTCTATGACACTCTGCCATTCCTTCCATCCAGTCTCTCCCTCTCCCTTCTGAAGGCAATGGCCACCCTTCCCGCCATGCTCTCCAGCCATCAAAGGCCCTGTGCATGTCACTTCATGTAAGCAGATGCTGGGAGTTTGACATATGGATCATCAGGTCAACCTACGGCAAACCTCCCAATCCCACTTTGGACTCAGTAATACCACCCTGCAATGTGAATTTTCTAATTCCAGATTTTCTGTCCTATTGTAACTCGTGTGTCAAACCATGTGTTTCAATTTTAAGGCTTGAAAAATATGGTCAACATGGCTCTGGGGCCTTGTACTGACCTGAAGTCCCTTCTGACTCATTCACAGCTGTCTTCAAGCTCAGGACAATCCCCTACACCTTCTCTGCCAAATGCCTTCTAGGCTGGGCTGGGTGATGGAGGGAAAGCCTGTGTCTCTCAAACACCCTCAGTGGTCCCTTCCTTGGCCAGAGAGTGCCACACATCCAGAAAGAAAGAACTGACCCAAGTCAGAGGCCCAAGAATCAGATTTTGTTGGGATAGAAGGCCACTGAATCAGCCTCATTATCTTTGCACTTGTGTTTCCTAAGTTTTTCCACATTATTTCTGATCTGGGCTGTTAGAAAAGGGGGGAAATTAAAAACCACTGATTTAGAGAATAATGGAATATCTCAGTGGTTATTGCATTAAAACCCGGCTGGCAAAAATGGCTTTGGAAGATCTTAGAAGGCCATCTCTGACTCAAGCTCTGTATAAGTCAGAGCTGGGAGTGAGCACAGGCCAAGGAGTGGCTGAAATCCCAAGGATCTGCCTCCCTTCCCTGTGAAAACACATGTGGAGACATGTGAGCTGTGTCCTCTCACTTCTCCCTCCTTCTAGAAATAATGGGACAGAGGGATAGGGATTGCCTTTTGGATCGGGAATTCCCCAGGTGTCCCTAACATGTGGACCTCATGTACAATGTGGTCTTATTGCCCTTGACTCCTTTACTCATCTGTCTTGCTCAGGAGTCTTAATGAGTATTTGTTGAATAAATGAAGGAAAGAGAACTGGGATAGGACATATTTTGGCTACTCTGAATGCCTTTCTTTCTTTCTTCCTTCCTTCCTTTCTTTCTTTCTTTCTTTCTTTCTTTCTTTCTTTCATCTTTCTTTCTCTCTTTTGAGAATTAGGTATGCAGGTGTGAACGAGTGGATAGATAAATAATCAAATTGTTGCTCATTGAATGATATGGTTGATGGAAACACCTGCACCATTTATATTTCTCTCTCTGCCGACAGTGTATAACTTAATTAGTAATCTTAAATGTGTCCATATGATCCCACTGTGTTCTTTTCTACCAGCCTTCTGATAAGTTCCTTCTCCATATACACAACATATTCACATGTTTACTAAGACAAAGCCATTCATAAATGGTACAGGCACTAGGAGGAAGTAAGAAGGTGGGGAGCAGATTCTAAGTGCTTCTTCTCATGTAATCATTTACCCTTAGATCAATAAGAGCTTTGGTACATCTGAAGGTCCTATGACAGAAAACATAATGTCCAGGGGCGCCTGGGTGGCTCAGTTGGTTAAGCATCTGACTTTGGCTCAGGTCATGATCTCATGGCTTGTGAGATGGAGCCCCACATCGGGCTCTGCGCTGATAGCTCAGAGCCTGGAGCCTGCTTCAGATTCTGTTCTCCCTCTCTCTCTGCCCCTCCCCCACTTGTTCTCTCTCTCTCTCTCTCTCTCTCTCTCTCTCTCTCAAAAATAAATAAACATTAAAAAAATTTAAAAAAAAGAAAACCTAATATCCAGTGGTATACTCTTTACAATGGCAATTCATTATTACAACGAATTATGTACCAACAAATATCCACCACCACCCTCCCCAAAAGTTTGGCCAATTGGTGTTAATACTTAGATGAGGCTTATTTTCAATCAGTCACATTCATTTTTATGTGCCTTTTTAAGTATTACCCACATAAATTTAAGGGTCCTCATGGCCTTTTCAGGTCTTTCACGGTCAAGAGAAATAGACATTCAACTCTTAAATCTTTGAGGAATAATGGAGATTTGGGGACGGGTTTTCTAAATAAGGTGGCACAAGGATTTTGCATTATTCTAGCTGCTCTTTGTATGAGAAGCCACCAACCTATGCTCCACTCCCTCTCAAGGCCATGCAATAAAATCCTCCAACTTTTCCAGAACCAACAAACCAATTGCATAACTCTCTTCCAGAAGTACGCAGTCACAGTCAAAATGTCATATTAACTTGTGACCAGTGAGTGCTCTCTCCATGTTCAACATATCCCCTCATTCAATCTAGATTCTCTTTTCCTCTCTTTCCGGAGGCAGTTTGGAGACACAGAGACGCAAGGTGGTGGGCTTGTCACCCCTGCAGCATGCCTCCACTGCTTCCTGTTGCACCATTAACATCTGAGCTCACCCACCCAGCCTTTTCCACCAGAGTCCCTGCCCCTTGGCAATCCCCACCGACCATGTTTCCTCGGAGTTACAAGCTGCGATGTTGTTCCTTGCTGCAAATAAAATGCACATGTCACTTATTCCGATGTTCAGGGCAGCCTAAGGGTGACACTGTCTCACTCATTCTGGGGCCTGAGAAATGGCTTCTATGTGACCAACGTTACCCCTCTGGGAGCACAGTCAGGGATACTGTCTTCAACTTAAGTCCTGGGCTGGATCTGGGTGTCTCTTGAGTGGGACTAGGGAAGCTGCTCTCCCGTCCATCTTGCTTCTCAAGTTGAGGCACACTGGTCCCCCAAATTATCCCGACCGCCCCAGTTAGAATTCCATTATTTCATCTTGCTCCCAGAGAGTGCCATATTGCCTTTCTTTGTTCCTCAGGCTCAATTAGGCATCTCAAACAGAGGGAATTCAGGAAGTCTCTCCAAGTTTAAGACCAGATCTCAAATTGCTCAGCCACTTTTTACTAAAAGTTGCTGATCGTTCTCCCACAAGGATTGATCCAAGTGCTTCTCATTATCCAAGCCAGCTTCCACAGCTCCCCTGGGGATGCAGCATAGGAAACATTTGCACTGCTGGTAGGTTCCTAATTATGAACTCAACATATAAATCCTAGCTTCCCTCCACTCTACCCTTGACTTGCATTGGGGCAGTGAGGTGGTCGGCCACTAAATCAGACGCCTGGTGGCTGGAGAGCTGCCAACAATCTCTGCTGTTTCGTACTTCATCTAACAGTGTCTTCTCTCTGCCTTCAGTGCTTGCCGTCCTTGAAACCTTCCGAGAAGCACTAACACAACTCAAGGCCCTTTTCTCTGGTTCCTTGCACAGAACATTTTGCGAACTTCTTATGTTACTAGTAGCAGTCAGCTTGTATAAACAGTTCAAAGCCAACTTGACTACAAGCCTCGCGGTAGCAGTCGTGCTCCAGGGGAGCTGACCCCAGCTAGAGCAGGGCAACAACTTTGAACTAGTCTAACTGTGTTTAGCATTAACTTCTCCACTCCTTATGCAAGAGTCTCTTATGTCTTAAGACACTTGGAGGTCTATGAGGGTTGGATTAAATGCTGATGTCCAACTTGCAATCGGTAGAGAGAGCTTTTGTAGGCATCCTCCATTTAACCAATTGCCAGGGCCCTGCATTCATTTAATTCTTGAAAATGGCAATTTTAATGTCAGAGTATGTGCCACCATTTCTCTCAGGCTTTCCTGCGCTGTCACTGCTTGTATCTGACTCACCTACACTTGTGTATTTAAATTTCAACAATTTGGGAATCCCAGAAGGTATATCTGTGGCTCAGGTCTATGACTATTATTTTAATCTAAGAAGCAGAATATTGTCCTTTAGGGCCTGCTTAGGGCCCCCAAGTGGAACCTGCACACAGTTTGGTCCATTTACGGTTCTTTGTACATAGAATTGCATTCTCGAAGCATACTCAAATCCAACTTTGAAAGAATTAAGACCTTTTGTGACAGAAACCAGTCAAGTCTTTATAAGCCTGATTCCTCTTCCTCCAGGCTGCACAGCTAGAGAATATTTCCCAGCCTCCTTTGCGATGAGGAGGGGTCACATGACTGGGTTCTGACCAACGAAACACCAGTGGCTATGATGTGCACCACCTCTAGGTCTAGGCTGTAAAAACACCCCACATTCATCCTCACCCTCCTCCTTTGCCTTGTGGCTGAATGCAGATGAGCTCTGCACCATTGGAAGGTGGTGTTGACTATGGGAAGGAGACCAGTTCCCCGACTCACCACTTTGAGGGCAATGATCCACCAATTAGAACAAGTGTTTTGGGCTTTATGTGAGTAAGAATTAAACTTCTATCACACTTGAGACATAATACATGTATTTATTATACTTGTTGGCATTACCTTCACTAATATAGCTTAACAGGGGTTTTCTTGGTCGGGCAGCACATCACGGAAAAACTTCTTAAGATTCTTCTTCAGACATCTTCTCAGGACTTCTCAACCACTCAGTTACTGTTCCCTTCTATAAGTCAATGTTTTCACGCATGGACCTGCCCACACGCATAATTCTCTGAGAAATGAATATGCCTCCCATTCTGACTACTTTTATTCTGAGGGACTGCTTTTAACCTTACCCTGGACTTTTGGTAAATTTGAAAGCCTCCTGTTGACACATACGTTTTATTTAAATAAATTAAATATGTTCTCCAGCAATCTTATTCAGATCTGGCAAAAGTAAACTTCAGCCCAGACTATGGGCTATTCCAGACTATGTAGGACCAATGATTTTTTGAAGTTCCACAATAGTCTCATATAAAATAATTAAAATAATGGGGTGCTATTGTACAACGATTATTAGAAAAAAATGTTGTATTAATCAGGATGGAAGAGATTCTGCTGTGGGAAACAGCCAACTCTCCTCAAAGCTCAGGAATATAGCCCAACTAAAATGTATCCCTCAAACACACAAGAGTCTGCTTCAAATCCAGGAGCATCCAGGGCGGCTGTGCTCTATGTAGGTGCTCAAGGATCCAGGCTGCTTTGATCTTGAGGCATCGTCATCGCAATATGTACTTTCACAGCAAGGGAAGAAATAGCTGCAGCCTCTCACACCGGCAGTCAAGTGCTCTGGCCCACATAGGACGCAATACCTCCAGACACAGCTCATTGGCCAGAACAAGTCACGTGGTTCCTTCAAACTTGGAGAGGATGGGGAAATGCCATCCTTCTATATGCCCAAGAGAGAGGAACACTGGATGTGGGTGAGCAGTATGCACTGGAAGACTCTACCTTAGAAACTTTTGGTTTCTTCATATTTATGCCATGAACTTCAGAAAAGTCCAAACGTTTTCTCAAAAATAACTCTGTAATTTATAAACTTTTTTCCCCCCAAATCATCTACTCCAGTTAGTTAGAAAGAGTGTGGTGTAAGGAAACTAGTCTGTTAAAAAAAAAAAAAAGAGCAAAGGAAACCAGAATTTCAAGAAGACCGCACCTTTTCTCAGGAGCTGTGCTTAATGGGGTGGGCATGGAAGGTCAGTCCGGGATGGGAGATGGGCAAGGGAGGTGTTTCCAGCATCATGTTCCCCACCTCTTCCCAATCACATTACTTCCTACCATGATAAAAATATCCAGACCCTCTGTCATCTTAGCAAGATTTAATTAAAACTGCCCTAAATTAAGAAAATCTAGTCATTGTTTGCATTCTTAGATGCCTATGTTTAGTTGAGTTGCACGTAAGCAGAGAAGTGAAAAATTAGCTTAATTTTTTGGCTGCAGGAAAGAGTGTGAATTGGTTTTTTGTCACTCGTGGGGAACATCTTGTGTCTTCCCTCAGCTGGGTTTCTCTGATGGGATTGCATCTTCCCATCCTCCTGAAGGCCTCTGAGGACAAGCTGCCACTTGGCTATGACCTGAGGAAACCTCTAGAGCCCACAGACAGACCAGCTGAGGGTGGGGAGGGTCAGAGAGCTCCTCATGAGAACAGCTGTGGCCCACCCAGTCTTCTGAGCAACGGAAAGCTGCTGTCGAGTGGGTCTAGGGTGGAAAGTGGGGGTGGGGAGTTCTTGCATATGGGCATTCGTTGCCCTCAGAGCAGAGCTGAGTAGTGGGGAGGTGTTCGAAACCTACTTCCTATCTTGAAAAAAATGAATCAGGGAAGCTTCCAGAATCCAGGAGTAGGAAGGAAAGGCTGTAGAGAGGTCATGAATGCAGTGTGTAAGAAGAAATCTCCAGAGTCAGACTGTCTTGCTCCAAATCGCAGCTCTGTTGCCGGTTAGCTCTATAATCTTGAACCTGCTACTCAATATTTCTGTGCCTGTTTCCTCTCAGATAATCATAACACGTGCCCCACAGAGTCGTTGTGAGAATTGACCTAGTTCATGGACGTGAAATCCTTAGAACAGTGCCTGGCTTATAGTAAGTGCCCAGTAAATGTTAGCTTTTGTTACTATCGCAAAGGGGCCCTACCTATCTCTGGGAACTTCCACTTGTTTTCCTGTGGCTGCCTCCCAGACATTGTATTTCCAGATCACCTCTCTGTTCAAATACTAGAAAGTTGTTATTTTAAATCTAGGAAGCTGATCACCCTGATGGACCGATGTGCAAGCAGTGTGTGATCCACAGGTAGGCAGAGCTGTGAGAAGCAGGACAACCTACCAGCAATCAAGGGTTTGAGTCCGGCAGTAAGGCTGCTTTGGGAACAGTCTAGAAAGGAGAATCTTTCAGCAAACCCAAAACAAACTAAGGCCCTGGAGTAACCATAGAAACAGGAGCCCACAGAGGCATCCAGGGTGTGGGATGGGAAGTGGGTGGATGGATGGATCAATCAATGGGCGATAGATGGATACTTGGGTGGCTGTCACTTTCACGGAAGAGGGAGGGCCTGAGAGCAGCAGCTCTGATCACCTCTGAGCTGAGGGAGGTGTGGGGAGCGGGGAACGTGTCCCAGGGTAGATGGGTGGGCATGATAAATGAAATGCAGGCCAGGGCAGAAAGGGACTCTTTCCCTGAGTAATTTCTCCTAAGTTCCCAGCCTAGGGAAGGAGTGAAGATCAAAGCAGGAGGAAGGGGGTGGGGTTTTAGCTTCTGCAGCTTCCAAGTCTCATTTCTCTCCTAGAAGTTTGTGACCTCCTTTATTACACACTTTTTCTGCCTAATTATCTGCTGATTCCAACCAAGAACTGGGACTGACACCTTTCTTCAAATACGTGGTGTGGAAAAGTTCTGAAAAAAGGGCAATAAGGCCTTATCTGAGACAAAACCATTCCTCAGTGACGGCTCAGGACTCCTAGAGAGACAGGGCACCCTGGGCCTGCGTCCTGGAGGAAAGCCCTTCCAGCTGGGACACCTTCAGCCACCTCATGGTAAACAGCCAGGGGGCATCTTCCTGTGTTCTCTCTTCCTATCTCCGGAGAATGGATGCAGGACGTCTACCGGCTTCTACACATGCATTGGCAACAGAGAATGCTAATTTCTCTTCTACAACCTCCTCTCCCCCTCTCTCCAGTTACATGGGGCCATGTGATTAAGTCCTATCAAAGGAATATGGGCAGAAACGCAGTCGGCCACTTCCAGACCTGGCCCTGGAAACATTTAGTGCCATCCTCCACGTTCTCTTCGCTCGTGTGCCATCTTGATGCAGAGGATCCCAAGGAAGGGGCCCAAAGTCCTGGAAGCTGCTCTAGGGAGGAGACTGGGATCTCTTGAGTCCTGGAAGGCCGCTCCCAAACACCCAGTTGGAGTATAACCGAAGCAGGAAATGGTCCTTTTATCATGTTAAACTATCGGCATCTGGGGGGTATTCATTATAGCAATTAGCCTACCCTGACTAATTCTGCACCTACCTGAGATGGTTAAGAGGGCATCTCTGGGACCAGAGAGCCATGTTTGAGTCTAAACCCCCCACTTAACACAAGGCAGATCACATCACAAGCGCTCAGCCATCAGTACTGGTCACGGTTCACATTTGAAGCACTTGCTATGTGCCAGGCCTTGCTATAGCTCTTTAATGCTCCTTTTCTTCTCGAGATAACCTTGTGAGTTTGGGACTGTCACAGGTTTTCAAGGTGAAGACCTCAAAGCATGGAGGGGGCAAATGTTTCACCAGGCAAATGGAGAAAGAAGAGCTGGACTGGGACACAAGCAGCCTGCCTCCAGGGCACATACCCCAGCCGCCAGGCTTCCCTCTGCTGCTGCCCTCATTGTCTTCACCCTCAGCGTCATTTTCTCTGCCATCTTATCTTCATCAGCCACCTGCTGGGCTGAGATGCCACTCCCACAAGTAAGGGCCTTAAGGCAGATTGTCCTGATCTAGTGTCTTGATAGGCCCAGAGATTAGGGCCAGGCTGAGAACTGGAGGCTTCAGTCCAGCTGACAGTCACCCAGAGAAGGGTCAGTAGAGGAGGGACAACAGAAATTACATGTCTGAGGCAGAGAGAGGGGGATCTCCTGGGTCTCTGTGGCTCAAACTCCACACCGTGAGCTTTCAGGAAGGCCTGGGGTAGGGAGGAGACAGAGCCCAAGAGGCAGGTGAAGGTGAGACTGGGAGGGCTGCTACCTGGGTGACATGTTGTCCTCTGAGTAATTTCCCTTAAGTCTGCATTTAATCAGTTTTATCTTAATTATTTCAGCCTCTTCCCAGGATATTCTGGGAGATCCATGGAAGGGCCCACATGGAGCAGTAGCCAGCAGGGCTCCTAGGGAGGGCCTCCCAAGGAGAAGGCTCTCAGAGAGAGACACAAGAGTCAGGACCTTGGGGCCCCAACTCCTATGCCCGCCAGCTGTGGGACCTCTGGACATCTCTTTTTACTAAGGAACTCAAAGAGGAGCCCTTCAGAAACAACCTTCCCTCCCTTGTCGACCTCCAGGGGTGCCTAGGGATGGAGGGCTGTAGGAGGAGGGGAGGGTGGTCTCTGGGGATAAAAGCAAACAGCCTAGGCAAGGACCCACCTATAATATATTCAGTCCCGCAACCAAAAACAATACAAAAGTGATAGAAATATTTACTGTTGCCTCTTGAGAAAACACTTAATGAGGAATTGCATTCATAATGCAGCAAAACTTAAAACCTTTGTCCCCCATTTTGTCTCTTAATCTCCCACACATCTCGTTCCTTCCCTCCCCAGTGCCCTCCTTCCCAAGGCTCAGGCCAATTGCCCAGCTCAGGACCTGCCCCCTCCCCCTCCTGCTTCCCTCTTCTCTTTGGTCTGCCTCCACCCCTAGCCACTTCTCTGTGCCCTTTCTACCCTAAATCCACCTAGACAGGCCTGCTGGCTCCCTGGTTCCCAGTCCCCATCA
This sequence comes from Acinonyx jubatus, assembly GCF_027475565.1. Classification (NCBI taxonomy): domain Eukaryota; kingdom Metazoa; phylum Chordata; class Mammalia; order Carnivora; family Felidae; genus Acinonyx; species Acinonyx jubatus. The sequence goes on along the minus strand of NC_069394.1, from coordinate 38,380,442 downwards.
CTGCTGTTCACATAATAAAGGCTCACTCACGAATGCATCCTCTTCCGAGGTAGGGAAGAAACCTTGACTATTCCTAATCACAAATTATCATTAAAGTAAGTGATTCTGAGAGGCACACCTATACCAGCATTTATGGTACCCACTGGGGCAGGCACAACTTAACAGTTGGGGTGGGTGTGAGTGTTTACTAAGCTGAGCAAGATACAGCCCCTGCCTTTGGTGCTGACCATTGAGCTGCACGTAGGCATACAGTTCTGTGTTCACGCTGTGTTCACGTTCACAAAGACATGCGGCTCAAGCTTTCAATCTTGGCTCCATATTGCGATCACTTAGGGGCTTTAAGAAAACACTGATTCCCTGGCCCTACATCAGGGATTCTGATTTAATTGGTCTAGGGTGAGACCCCAGGCATCCAGGGGCATTGACTATTTCAAAAGCTCCTGAGTGATTCTAATGTGCAGCCAGGGATGAGACCCATTAGTCTAACCAATTACTTGGGAGAGCACCCCAGAGTCTGGGGTCCCCAAGCCACAGCCCCAGGCACAGCAACTCCTCATTTTCCAACTGCCTTCTTGATCCATCAGAGGAAGAGGAGGTGGGGTCAAGACTCAGGCTAGCACAGAGTGACATTAGCATAGGAGTTGGAGCCCCGTTCATTCATCATTCAATCACATGTTCAATAACTATTTACTATAAGTTCTGTGTGAGAAATAATAGAAACTGCGGGATCCAGTTTAAAATTTATTTTGATGTTTATTTTTGAGAAGAGAGAGAGACAGAGTGTGAGCAGGGGCAGGGGAGGGGCAGAGAGAGAGGGAGATACAGAACCCTGAACGGCTCCAGGTCTGCGTTGTTAGCACAGAGCTTGACTCAGAGCTCGAACTTTATGTACCGCAAGATTATGACCTGAGCCGAAGTCGGACGCTTAACCAACTGAACAATCCAGGTGCCCCATGTGGGATCCAGTTTAAATTGAGCGGTTGCACCCCTTTGAGGAGGTGACATTTAACGCAAGACCTGAGCTACAGGAAACCTGCCTTGTCGAGCTGCCATGATGAGCAGAGAATAGTAGGTGCAAAGGCCCTGTGGATGGAGCAAAGGGGCATGTAGCTAGAGCATAATTGGTAGAGAAGAGACAGGTGGGATGAAGTCTGTGAGCTGGGCAGGGGTGCATCGTGGAGGGTCTTGGAACTGTGATAAGGAAGTGGCTTTTGTTTTCAGTTTGTTAGCGAGCCTCTGGAAGCTTTTCAGAAAAGAAAGACATGACCTGGTTTGTGTCTTTAAGAGACACTGGGAAGGGTGGCTGGCAGGGGGCAGGATGGACACAGGTGAATAGTCCACTCCAGTGGGATGGCAGGCATGAGCGCTCAGCTCTCTGCAGTGGGGAATGTAGGTCAGGCAGCCCAGCCCCCTCAGCCAAGCCGCCAGAGCAGCCCCCTCGCCTGTCAGAGAAAAAAGCCGACTCTGAGATGTGTGGGCTCACTGAGAGATCAGTGCTGCTGGCAGGGGAGGCAGAGATAATAGTCACCCAGGTGCAGGGATCTGGGCCAGTGCCCGGGGGTCCCTTTGTCCCCCTTCCCAGGGTGCCTTTCCCACCCTCCCCCACCCCACCCCTTCAGGATCTCCCTGGCAGGGCCAGTTGGGGGGGGGGGGTTAGGCCTTGATGTGTGCCTGGAGCAGGCGGCTGTATTTTAAGATCAGGGCTCAGACCTCTAAATAAACCATAAACACAGCCAGCTTCCCTGGTACAGAAGGAGCGAGATGGCTCCATTTCTCTTCAGCACAGTGACTGGGAAATAAACAAGTGGCTCTGCCTGTCACATACACTTAACCCTCTGCAAAGGCATCTGTCACACACAGAGCTTCTGCCTCAGCCTTTCCAAGAAATAACTGAGATGCCCCAAACTTGGGCTTCTCTTTGCAGCCCTTAAGTTCATTTTCCCTTCAAGGAAAGGTGGCGGGGGGGGGGCTTGTCCTTGACTCCAGGCAAAGCTTACAAAGGGCAAGTAGGAACGGTGGGCTGCCAAGTAGTTGGGGGCATGTTGGCATCGCTCCGTGGGCTGCGGAAGTGGACAAGGGAGTGGCAGAGAGGGAGGAAGGGAAGGTGAATGGAAAAGAGGAAGGAGGAGGGGGGCTGGCGGGAGCAGGGTGCAGAGCTGAGATGGGTGAGAGCCCAGTGGGCCTGAGCAGAGCACAGGCCGGGTGGTCGCGGGTGTGGGAGAAACAAAGAGAAACAGAAGGCAGAGGGGGCTCTGTCTTTATGGGCCCGTGGAGCAAAATCTCCCACGACCATAAAGGAAGAAGGAATGAGCAAGAACAAAAACAGACAGGAACAGAAGGAGGCAGGCAGATACATAAAGCAGGGGAGGGAGGAGAACCCCAGAGTTATCAAACCCAAGCATTTTTTTGGTGGGGGGAGGGAGCCCTCCAAATTCTGCAGGAGAAGGTGATTTATACACTGAGCTAAACCAGAAGAGTCAGGAGCGAGGCCAAGGGAATGGGAGTGGCTGGGGATGGTGGCCATGCAGCAGAAGCCATACAGACATGTGCTGGTGAAGCAGAAGGGGGGCTGAAAGCTTTGGGGCAGCCAGCAGCCAGGCAGCACACGGCGACGATGACAGCGAAGGGCGGACAGCAAGTCACTGGGCCCACAAAGCCAGCCCCACAGGTGCTGCTGCAAAGGGCACCTGCAGCAGGGAGATCTCACAGCCGTCACCCCCAAGGTGTGGGAGGGGGTTGAAGAAGAGTGAAAGAGGCAGCAACACAGGGATTACGCCTGTACTTAGACACACACACACCCTCAGCAAGGGCTGGCACACTCTCAGCAGCACTCCCATGGGGATAAAGGACACCCAGGGGCCTCCAGACTGCAACCCAGCCAGGTGCGGAGGGAGCCACAGACTTCAAATGGTGGGTCCAACAGAACTAGGTAGGAGATGAAGTGCACGTACTCCAAATGCAGACCTGACAGAAACAGGGACGGAGACAAAGACGACAAATGCCAGATTCCGCCACCTCTCTCTCTCTCTCTCTCACACACACACACACACACACACACCCCTCTCTAAAAACATCAGACACAAGAGAAGGGATGCTCATGTGGCCCTCGCAACCCTGTTCATCCCCCTCCCACATGTGCTGCTTCCCTGGAAACCCCTGCACTTGCAGGTGCTTGCAGTGACATGGGGGTGGGGGTGGAGCCCTCTCAGCAGACAACACACCTGCACACACCCACCTCCCCACATATCCTGAGGCAAATGGCTGGCACAGGCATGGTCTCCTCTAAGTGAAGCCAGGCTTGGATCCAAGAACCCCCGCACAGAGCCAGTTCAAGGGTCTTTCCCAGGCCCTCCAGGGAGCCCCAAAGCACTGGAGCTCCACAGAGCACCTGTCTAACTGGGACAGCATTGCCAGACCCACAGAAAGAAGGGATGTGCTTTCCACTGTGGCTGTGCTGGCTGCCCCGTGAGTCCAGAGCCACACCGCAGGGGCTTTCCCCAGGACTTCGGACCAAGACCTGTAGCCCGCTAGCTCCCTGCTAAGCTCACAAGGTGCTCCAGTCTTTGCAAATGGGCACTATGAAAGGGCTGAAAGACCAAGGGGAGGGGGCTCCCCAGAGATTGTGGGTCTATTTCTCAACTCAGGCCCAACAGGCGGTGACTTAAGGAACAATCTTGGGAGACCGAGAGCTCAGATTTGGGCCACAAGTCTCCTGGGGAATGGGGACAGAGACACTGAGCACATCTGCACTGGACTCACAGACCTGCACAGTCCCCACTGAGCCCGTAGGCACACAGTTCTTATTTTAGTACACACAGACCCTGTCACAGGCGCATTGAATACTACAGTGTACAGCACACGGTACACAGAGCTAACAGTCACCCGTTGTGACACGCTACACTGACATGCCCTAGGTTCCCCTGTTCTGACATACTGTGCACATCTCCTCACCCTTCAGAGGTTCCATTTTTATCAACACTGCGCACACATACTGAAAAGTCCTACTGTCCTCAGACCACACACACACACACGCACGCACACAAACACAGAGCTCCTTACTCTCCTATAAAGCCTGCACACCCCACTGGCCCGTACACACACGGCACCCACACAGAATTCCCCCAAAGAACCCCTTGACTCCCTCCCAAGAGGTGGGGCCTGCGCTCCCACCCCTGGCAAACTAAGATGAGCTGACCTCAGGCTTCCCTGCCCCTTTTCTTCCCTCCTGTTGCCTTTCGCTAACCTCCACCCCCAGCTTCAGGAAACTTTTCATCAGGTCCCTAAAAGGGGAAACCTGGGGTCCCTGGAGCCCTGCCCTTCCCCCAGACTCGCGCAAGCCACCCCTCCTTCCTCGGCCGGGCTCTTGCCCAGCACCCAGTGGGGAAAGGTCACCGTAGGCAGTCCCCTGCCTGCGCCCTGGGAGGAGGGATCGTGGCAGTAATAGCTGTCATCAAGGGATGGGAAAGGTGTCGGCTCTGCGTCGAGCCTCGGGCGCAAAAGGGTCGCGGTGACGCGCCGGAGGAGAGCCGAGAAGCTCAGGCGGCTGCGGCAGCTCCATCTCCGGAGTCTGGGGCGGCGGCCGCGCCCCGGAGTGGGGCGCGTGGAGCTGTCCGTTCAGCACCACTGCTCTGCGCCCCAGCGCAGGGCCAAGCCGAGGCGCACCGGCTCCGCTCCCGCTCCCGCTCCCGCCGGCGCCTGCGGCGCGGGCTGCTGTCTCTCTCGGGCGCTGAGGGGCATGCGGATCGAAAGAGGGGGGCTCTGCAAGCGTCGGGGCCACGCAGCCACCTGTGAGCCTCCCGCAACTGCGGGCGGCGGCAGCATCTCCGGCCGGAGACAGGAGGAGACGCTTGGCGGACCCCGCCCGCCGGCCCGCCGGGCGCACACACAGGCGCACACACACTCGCACCCGCGCGCACACGCACAGCCAGCCGGCAGCGGCGGCCGCAGAGATGCTAACAAGCAGGTCGGGGAAGTTTCCCGCCGGCCTCGGCCGCGGGCCCCGGTGCTTGCAGGTAAGCGCTTCCAGAACGCGCAGGGCGAGCCTGGGCAGCTCCGCTGGGTAAGGCGCGGCGCACGCGGCTCCCGGGCACCGCGCCAGGCGGGCGGGGAGGCCCGGGGCGGGGGGCTAGGGGGCTCCAGTCGTGAGGGCTGGACGCAGGGGACGCCAGGCTGGCCCCCTACCCACAGCCCGGGTTTACAGACTCGAGCGGTGAATTTCTCCGCCCCCCCTGCCGAAGCTGCGCGTCCCCCACCCTCGGCCCAGCCCTGCCCGTGCGCATCCCAGGTACAGTCCCGCCTGTCTGCGGCGAGCGGGCGGGGGTGTCTCCTCGGCCTGCCCACGGGCAAGGTCAGCTTTCAGCCCCCCTGGGCTCTCTGAGCCGCGGGGGCGCGACCCCCACAAGCGTAAAGCGACCGATAGGACCCCCGGGGTGGGGATGGAGGCGCAGCCATGCTACTGAAAACATACCTTCTCCTCCCAAACCTTTCCTTGGGAGGGGGCCAAACCCCACGGAACCTTCCCCCTATCCCAGTGCCCTTCAGCCCCCAGAGGCCCGCCTGGGGAGGACTGGGCTCGCCAGAGAGGGGTGGGGAGAAAGGAGAGGGGAGCCGTGGTCTTGGGCACCCCGCGCTCACAGGACGCCGTTTCCTCCGCCTTCAGGTGTAGCGCCCCCGCGTGGCACGGGCGGCCGGGCGTCTCCAGCATGACCCGCCGGAGCCTGTGGGACGTGTCGGAGGCCAACGTCGAAGATGGAGAGATCCGCATCAACGTAGGAGGCTTCAAGAGGCGGCTGCGCTCGCACACCCTGCTGCGCTTTCCTGAGACGCGTCTGGGCCGCCTGCTGCTTTGCCACTCGCGCGAGGCCATTCTGGAGCTCTGTGATGACTACGACGATGTCCAGCGTGAGTTCTACTTTGACCGCAACCCCGAGCTCTTCCCCTATGTGCTGCATTTCTACCACACTGGCAAGCTTCACGTCATGGCCGAGCTGTGCGTCTTCTCCTTCAGCCAGGAGATCGAGTACTGGGGCATAAACGAGTTCTTCATCGACTCCTGCTGCAGCTACAGCTACCATGGCCGCAAAGTGGAGCCCGAACAGGAGAAGTGGGATGAGCAGAGCGACCAGGAGAGCACCACATCCTCCTTCGATGAGATCCTGGCCTTCTACAACGATGCCTCCAAGTTTGATGGGCAGCCGCTGGGCAACTTCCGCAGGCAGCTGTGGCTGGCGCTGGACAACCCTGGCTACTCGGTCTTGAGCAGGGTCTTCAGCATCTTGTCCATCCTGGTGGTGTTGGGGTCCATCATCACCATGTGCCTGAATAGCCTGCCGGACTTCCAAATACCTGACAGCCAGGGCAACCCTGGAGAGGACCCCAGGTTCGAAATTGTGGAGCACTTTGGTATCGCCTGGTTCACGTTTGAGCTGGTGGCCAGGTTTGCTGTGGCCCCTGACTTCCTCAAATTTTTCAAGAATGCCCTAAACCTTATTGACCTCATGTCCATTGTACCCTTTTACATCACTCTGGTGGTGAATCTGGTGGTAGAGAGCACACCTACCCTGGCCAACTTGGGCAGGGTGGCCCAGGTCCTGAGGCTGATGCGGATTTTCCGCATCTTAAAGCTGGCTAGACACTCCACTGGCCTCCGCTCCCTGGGCGCCACCCTGAAATACAGCTACAAAGAAGTAGGGCTGCTTTTGCTCTATCTCTCTGTGGGGATTTCCATCTTCTCTGTAGTGGCCTACACCATTGAAAAGGAGGAGAATGAGGGCCTGACCACCATCCCTGCCTGCTGGTGGTGGGCCACCGTCAGTATGACCACTGTGGGGTACGGGGATGTGGTCCCGGGAACCACCGCAGGGAAGCTGACCGCCTCTGCCTGCATCTTGGCGGGTATCCTGGTGGTGGTACTGCCCATCACCTTGATCTTCAACAAGTTCTCCCACTTTTATCGGCGCCAAAAGCAACTTGAGAGTGCCATGCGCAGCTGTGACTTCGGAGATGGAATGAAGGAGGTTCCCTCTGTCAATTTAAGGGACTACTATGCACATAAAGTTAAATCCCTCATGGCAAGCCTGACGAACATGAGCAGGAGCTCACCAAGTGAACTAAGTTTAAATGATTCCCTACATTAACCGAGAGGACTTGTCATCCTCAAACCTACGTTGCTGAGCTGCCTCTGGTGCCTCTGGCACAGTCCAGGCACCTTAGAGTTATGGCGTAAGGAGTATGCCCAGCCCCAAAGGGGAGAGATGCATGGGTTGTGCACCCCAGGTTGCTTTTACAGTATTTAGAATCCTTTTTAGAGGGTGTTGTGTCAGACACCATGCCTTTGCACCCTTCAATGAAATGACACTCACTGGTCTTTGCATCGTGGGTGTAAAAATGTTCACCTTTCTGCCAGATGAGTACCACTCAGAATGCTAATTTTTTCTGTTTATTGTGTACTCTCTTCTAGTGCTCGTGGTCCAGTACTGTCTGTGAGTTGTTTGTGCTCTTGTTTCTGAGATTGTCATGTGAGTTCTGTACAAAAAGCCCCCACAACTCTGTCCCGTGGAAACACATTGGTGAGGTCAGCAAGGATGTGATGAGATTTTGTCCAGTCAGCTGAAAACAAAATCTCAGTTCTCTATCCATTGCTTTCATTTAGTTTCGATACCAAAACAAAGAACGTGAAGTTAAGCGCATATGACCGATGCAAGGCTGTGAGTTGTTTTTACAAATCATCTGTAACTCTGTGGCTTGCATGGGTACACTGATGTTCATCTCGTAAATGTCACTTTTAGAGAATGTTACTTAGTTAAACATGTGGTGAAGGTTGAGTATTTTTTTCCCAAAAGAGAAGCATTAGGGACAGGGCTTCAGCTAAATGGGGGCTAAATTGCGGGATACCTGAAGACCTTCAAAATCAGGCCTTCATTTTCCTACGGTGGCCATGGAGACATTTATTTCTGGCTGAGGTTCCTGGTCTAGGCCATTGACCAAACTTTGCCGTGTCTTAGATCAAAGCATGTTTTTGAAATATTTATTTTTTAAGATGTTTAGAAATAAGGTCGTGTTGTCTTTCTCAACTAAAAAGAGGTTTACTGTTGTATTATCTCCCTGAGGCAAACATTATTGGGTTGCTAGCAAGGGCAGTAGCTTAGAAACTTTGTTGCCTGCTCTGGTAGCTCATAAAATGAGAGCCCTTTTATTTCCAAGCAGAACTTAGGTAATTTTGCTTCCAGGATACAGTATGTTATATAGGATGCTCTAATTGCCCTGGAGTTCCTGGTTTGACATGGAAACCGGGCGGCATGCAAGTGTGTACTCAGAATATAGCCATGCATGAATGAAGGCTGTGTGGCTTACCCAGGATGGAAATACTGTAGTGATTATTTCCATTTCAACAGCCTTTCGACGGGGGAGAGGGTGGGGAGAGGCCAGGAGCAAGGAAAGAGCTGTAAAACAAAACATCGTTACTTCATAAAATGTCACATATAATGGCAAACTTCTTGCAAAGCTTGCTGCTACTTAAAAGACCTTTAAATTTCTCTGCTTGTGCTGAAGGTTGAGAACGCTTTCCTTCTCCACAATTCCCTCTCTCCTCTTCTTCAGTCAACTAGCACACAACATGGTGAAGGCAATCTGGGCCTCTTTGTAATGTAGTTCTCTGTTATCTTCCAGGTAGTCAGGTGGTTCGTCGGTTGGTTTTTGTTACTGTTCGGTCTTTGAAAAGGCTGCCGAATCCCGGGGTCTCAGCGAGGAGAAAGGCTGGCTTTTTATGCAAGTTTGGGGCCTTCTGCTGGTTGAAGAAAACACATACCTCAGGATCTTGTCAGAAGGCTTTGCTACTTAGAGTTGCCATGGCTTCTACAGAGTGAGCAATCTGTTGGATGAATGCACCAGTCCCTTACGCCCCTGAGTTCCAAGTTCAAATCCTTCCATCGTACTGGAGCCTCATGGGGGAAGGGCGAGGAGGTGGCCACTTCCTAATGCCAGACAATTTACCGTCTTCGTCTCTTGGTCAGAAGTATCAGGAGAGATGCGATGACTTAGGGGCAACTGGCCACCAGGTCAGAAGAGCAGGTTGTTTTTTAGCATTTGCACTAGGCTCGTGTTTCCAGCACTGGATGGCAGAGAATTTATGAAACGATTCCCAGCTGCACTGAGGGCAGGGGAGGGTACAAATCTGTCAGGACCATTCAGTTTGGCAAGGATGATGGTACCAGGTCACTGAGCATGGTGTCCATGGTCACGGGCCACAAAGGTCATGAAAAAGTTGAAACAAGGAAGGAGGCAGAATAACTCAGTCACTCTCATGAGTATTTTTCTCAACAGGCAGGTTTTACCACCAAAAAAGAGATATCTCTAGTGGTTGCTCTTCGCAGATGCGAACGCTAGAAAACTTGACTTTTCATTTTAGTAATGACTTGCATTTTTTTGGTGCCTTTCATTGGGGGAATCCCAAAGTGCTTTAGAGACTGTCTTTTTAACATCTCTTGTATATATTTATACACTTGTATAAAATATTGTTGTGCCCATCCTGGAACGGCAGTCACTTCTGAGCATGAGAATGTCCTAATAGCATCGACTTCTCCAAGTGGTGGTTTCAGATAAGAGGGAGAGAGAACAACCCAGCTGGCTTGAACCCTGGAGTTAATTCCCACAAAGGATGGCACCTGACTGTGGCCCAGGAGAAAGAACCTTCCTCTCCTCCAGAGTACCACCGAGGGACAGAGTTCACAAGTGCTCTCAATTGGGCTCTGACTGATACTAGATAACATCTTTATGTAGCAGTTTCTTCTGGCCTCTGAAACTAATCAGGGAGGATCAGGTTAATTTTGTGCTCTGTTTCTGGAGTTAAGACTATAATTATGAGGTGATGTCCTCGGCCACCAAGCTGTCAGACTGACCTATATACCTCCTCTAGGGGGACCCGATAGAAGCTTCAGGCTGCTTATTTCCTTCCAGCTGTGGCTCAAGAGCAGCTCCCTCTCAGCATTTCCAATGCCGTTGGAACAAATATATGGACCAGGCTCTTCTCACTACGTATGTGAAGAGCACTTCAAAAGTGCCAGTTGGGAAGTGACACTGTGTCTTGACCGCATGGATATTGGTTATAGGTTTTTGTTTTCTGCCAAAGGCCCTCATTTCCTGGGTTTGCTCCCGAGGAGGGGCATGTTGCAATGCCGAGCCGATTTGTAGCTCCTAAGGTAGTAATTGGTATTTAATATTCGGATTTGTTATTTCTACTTCTCTTAGTACTCGAATAACTGAACTACCTGCTAATTCTTGCCTCATTTCAAAGGAAATGATTTGTTCTGCACTTTGGGATAGCAGTGATCTGTACAGGCTGCGTGTTGTCTACTTGAAGGCTTAACTGGTATTTCCTGTATGTTTTAACAGCATGACTTGTTACAGAGTTGTAATTTTCAAAATTGAGAACGCTGTATTTGCGATGTCAGTTTTAACACTCATTAACACACTACTGTGCAAGCATTAACACAGGCCCTGCTGAACCATTATGTCTGGTGGCTGCACTCGAGTCTCCGTGCCTGGACTCGGGAGTGAGGAGGGACGCTGACGCACTCAGGACTCCAGCCCCGAAGATTAAATAGAAAAAGATTATTTATGCTTCCTTAAGGCACTTCAATTATGTATGGAGTGGCAAACCCCGCAAGGGTGTTCGGCATGGGGGACCGGGTTTCCTAGGAAAGGCTAGGCTTTTTGAGCATTTGTTGGGAAGGAAGAGCTGTTACTTCTTCTTTGTAGGCATATAGAGGTGGTACACTTTTCACCAGGATCTGGAGCCTCCAGACTGCTTTGTGGAAGGGATGGTCATTTATTCTTGGAGCCCTCGTGAAACAGACAGCTCTCGCAGGATGATCCCCTTCTACACTGTCTTGCTCAGCACCACTGTTGGGGGGCCTGCGCATGCCAACCCTCTGCCTGCCGGGTGCCATTGTCTCTGCTGCTGCAGTACCTCCCCGACAGTAACTTGGGTCCTGGGTAACCTGAGTGCCCTGGCTGGTTTGGTGTGAGTATTGCTGAGCGATACATAGAACCAGCCCTCAGCACCCATTTACCCTGGTAGTGCCCTAGACCACGAGCTATCGCAAAGGCCACGGCGAGTCTGTGGGAAGGTCCCTGAGCTTTACTCCCAGTTTTGCCTTCAATTCTGTGATCTTACACACATCATTTGGCCTGAGCCTTACATCCCACTGCTGCAAAGTGAAAGGGTTGGATTAGATCATCCTTAAAGCTCTGGCCAATTCTCCATCACAATAGAGAAACAGAATTTCTACAGGCCCCTCTACGTCCACATAGTAACAGTGAGCCGGTCCTGATATCCTAAACTTATTCCTAAGCAGAGCAGAGGGACTGCTCATGAACCTGTTTTCTCTCATTTCTCTCTTCACTAGCCAGCCACGATAGATGGAAGTTTCAGGGATCATGATACCAGAGGAATGTTGGGACTGGGGTCTCTGCCAGGTGAATAGAGTTTTAACATAACCTACAGGTGTCTCCTTTGGGCTTTATACTATTTACACCTAATCTAATTCCTGCTATTAAATCAAAGGACAGAGAGGAAAATCACATTGATCCCATGTGGCTTCAGGGCTCTTTGCCATTTATGTTTGTTCCCTTTGTAAAGCAGGGTGGATCGCCCACCCTGTTTCTAAGAGGTCCCGGGGCCCCTGAGTGGAGCCAGAGCAGACGGATCACCCCCCCACCACACTTAATTCTCAGGAGCCGTGGTGCCTGCACGTGTCTTCTGCATAATGGGCGCAAGGGCATGCCACAGGCTGTGTCAGCCTGCCTCCGGGCTCACAGCAGTGGCCGAGGAAGGGTGCTGAGGGACCCACACGCGGCACGGAGAAGGCACTTGCGATCGCCGCAGAGGGGCATAGCGGGTGTCCTCCCTCCACCAGGGGTAGAAAATGGATGTTCAGGAATATTCTGAGGCCAGGATGCCTTGTGTCTTAAAAGGAAAACGAACACCTCTGTGGGGAAGAACTTACATACTGTGCTCGCATGGTTATTATCTCCTCTTATTTTTAGGAGAACTTTTAACTAGCATCTCTGCCCAAGGACCTTATCTGGGCGTTATACCCAGTTGATACTGTAGGTCTGAAAATCTGCAACATTTTCCTCATTCTGTGACCTCATTCTGTGACCTCATTTGTCAATCTTATCATCCTTCTGGCTAAATTGTCCAAAGCAAATGATTGTGTCTGCAGGTGACAAGCGGATGCTTTTAGTAGAAGGTAGATACAAATGAGGCCTCAAAGACATGGTGAAGGGGAAAGAGATACAACAGGGAAAAGGGGGCAGGCGTGCCTAGGAGCTGGTGCAAACTCCCACAGAAGGAAGAAGGGATAGAAAGAAGCCAGGGAAAAGAGGAAACTCACAGGAGGGGACAGAGGAGAGGGTGAAGGAAAGAAAAGGCATAGGAGACTGAAGGGAAAGGGCAGACGGAAAATTAGGGAGAATAGGAAAGGCTAAGTTTGATGTGGTCACTTTAGGCCTGAATTCATTTTATTCCCAGTCAGCGTCACCTGCTCGGAGTCCACCAGTGGCCTCCTGGGAGGTGACCGGTTCTGGAGTCCACCGCCACCATCTACCTGGCGCCTCCATTGCCCGCCTCCACCAAAGGGGTGCGCGGTCCGGCAGAATAGACGTGGAAGCTACAAAACGCGTTTTGGATGAAGAGGTCAGTGAGGACGCAAGGAAAGGAGCAGCAAATGTTTCCTTCTGAAGATGGGACTTCTGGGGTACAGATAGAAATAGCCAGGTGTTGGCCAGACACAGGTGGCCGAGGGAGTCTGAAATGGGGACATGGGGGGGAAGGGAAGGGAAGAAACCTCCGTGAACAGGGACCTACACAAGCACAGACAAGGAGGCCCACACAGGCCAGCGCGTGGGAGTCAGAGGAGCTGAGAAGAAGCACGGTGCAAACCAGTCCAGAGAAAAGGCTGAAGGGGCTCGAACTTCATTCTTTGGTCACTGGGGTGGGACATCTGACCAAGTCAGTGCTGTCAGAACTCGACTCTGGCAGCAGCGGGGAGGTGTGCAGGGGCCAGGAGACCTATTTGAGGTCAGATGTGAAGGGAGTGGGCTGGACAGGAAGGGGCAGAGCGGGTTGCCAGGGTGGTTGGCTCTACAGGATTCAGTCAATGACTGGATGTGGAGAGGGAGGCTGGGATGGCTGGAGGTCTGGCTTGGTTGGTGATGGGGTAGATGGTGGTGCCACCAAGAGAGACAGGGAATCCCTGGACCTGTCCCTGAGGTTCGGTGGTGTTGCCTGAGTGCCTGGGAGCGTGCGGATGGAGGTGTGCAGCGGGGAGACTGGGACAGGACCCCTCACCTGCGAGGTGGACGTTGAGGCCACGGGTGAGATAGCCCAGGAAGGGTACGGAGAGAAACAGAAGAAAGGAAGGTCTCTGCAGCAGGCCACCACATCTGACAGACAGCCACAGGGATGAGCGAGGCCCAGGGCTTTGTCTTCCTCTGCTGGCCCCTGATAGCTGTCATCTTATCTCCTTCTTTTCCCCTGAGAAACTCCCGGTGGGTGATCTCTGCTGGCAGCCTCAGCTGTCCTCTTCATCCATTTCCTTGTTTTATCTCTGCAATTGGCGTCTGTTCCTCCCACTCTCTTCCAACTGCTCTTTTGAAGATCACCAGTGCTTTTCTGATAGCTAAATTTGGTGCCCCTTCCTCGGTTCTCAGGCTCCCCCAAAGTTCACCCACCTAGGCCAACCTCTAAGTTCTTTGCACTCCCTCCTCTCTTACTTTTTGGACACTGCACATTGCTGGTTCTCCCGAGGGCTCTGCTTCTCTCTCTCACATTCCCATTGGGTCTTTGTCCTCCTTCTGACCCTCTTGATCATGCATTTCCCCCCAACTTTTGTCTGTAGCAGCCTGCAATGCACTTTACCCAAGCAGCAGCCTCAACTAGTGTGCAAACGACTTGCATGTCTCCTTGCCTGACCCCACGTCACTTCTGAGCCCCATGTACGTTGCCCATGCGTTCGAGGGTCACCATATCTAAAACTGGACTTTTCACCTTTAGCGCAAGCCTGCTCTTCCTCCCGCCTTCTCCCCCACTTCTGGCAATGGAAACACAGTGCTTTCAGCCACCCAGGAATTTTAGTCATCCTTGAATCCTCTCCATTTAGTTAGACATCTACTCACCACAGCAATCATTTCTTGACAGCTAATTGCCAAGCACCATATTGATGTAAGGGAAGCAAATGTAAAGGGTATTGCTCATAGCCCTTAAGCAGTATAGGCTTTAAGCCATTTTATTGTGTGTTGAAATCATCTGGGGAGCTTTCAACAAAGTAGATTTCTGGGCATCACTCCATCTACAAAATCAGACCCTTGGGAGTAGGTCTCCGGGAATCTGTATTCTTAAAATGCTGCTGGGTGATTTTGATGCAAGTGGTGTTCAGACCCCTCATGGAGAAATAGTGGCTCAGGGATCTCCCTTACAGAACTCACCCTCTCCTTCAACTCCCCGCCCAGTGGACACCAGGTTTTATCACTCCTCTCTTGACTGCATCTTGCACATAAGCACCATGGACATGAAGGGTCACAGCTAAGGAAGTGAAAAATCGGCATCAGGCTCAAGGACAGAGAAAAGTTGCCATTACGTGGGGCAATGAGGGGCAGGTGATGGGGACATAGAGATTGGTAACAAGGGACACAAAAGTTGGCAGCATGGAGGGATTGAATGTTGGATGACCAGGCTCACCACCTGTCCGGGATGGCCAATCCTGACTCCTAGGCTCATGGTCTCCCAAAGAGTGTGTGGGCCTGTCCAGCACTGAGTCATTCCTGCACACCCAGGGATGTGGTATGAGGCAGGCAGACTGGGGGATATGGTAGAAACAGAGTTGGGGTTCTCCAGGAGGTGTTTTTCCACTCAAAACTCTTTCCGTCGCCTACATCTCCAGACATTTAAAGAATTCTGAGCTATTTTCAGACCTACTATGAAAAGAACTGAGGTGTTATCAGTCAGACACCCATCTAACCATTTCCTAAGAGGCGAGCTGGCATGACTCACTTTTGATCTGTCAGCTTCATATTGATTTTTCTGGCAAACTTTGTGGGTCTGCCAGGGCTGACTCTACCGGGAGCAGCTGAATTGTAACCCACCATGCTCAGGGGCAGTTATTACAAAGGCCCCCATCGCAGGGTTGTAGCCTGTGTTTCTTTGGTGGAACATGCGGGAGGAGAGGTGGGAAACCGCAGTGCACAAAACCAAGGATGTCCCTGGGCTTTCCCACCGCTCGCTAAAAGAGAAGCCAGACAGCTTTCCTTATGCCTCTCCCAGATTCGAGATTTGAGTGCTGTTTGTGGATGAGGTGCTGGCAGGAACTGATGGTGCCCCCGAAGTAATTCTGGGCTCTTTCTCATGGCAGGTGAAGTCACTAGCTTCCACTGTGCTGTGAAGCTGGGCAGCCAACGACTGGAGGCGCTTAAATATACTACTATGTAATCTGCCAATTTTAAAACATGAGATCACTGATTATTCAGTAGTCTCGTTTTTTTAAAAAGCCCTCTCATGTTAAAAAGTAAACAGTAAAAATCCCAGTCAAGTCGAAATGTCCTACTGACCTTCACATTTACCTGAACCCTCCCCCACCCACCATGGGAATATGTAAATGGGTGTCAAAGCGGCAGAACTAACAGACGCTCCGAGTCCTGATGTTAAAGGACTCATTTGAGCTGATGTTTCAGGGACGAGCTGATGCCTGGAAACTGGAATGTGCAGATGTCACATATTCAGAGAGACTGGAGTGCTGGCCTCAGCAAATGATGCCAAGAGAGGAACCGAGAAGCAGAGTTAAATCAACCAAGAGCCATCATCTGGTGGAATGCTAAGCCATTTGCCAAGCGCAGTGCTGAGTGAAATGGAAACAGCTTCTTCACGTGCCCTCAGTCCCGAATACTTTCATATGTGTGACATTGGGTGAAAAGACGCCTCATGTGGCCTTTCAGGAGCATCTCTGACGTGTCACACAGGGATGTGCACCTGTGTATGCGCCTGCGTATATGTGTGTGCATGTGTCTGTGTGTGTGTGCGGGTCTCTCTGTGAATCTGTGTCTATGTGCCCGTGTGTATGTATGTGGGTGTGTTTGTGCCACTGTGTGTCTGTGAATGTGGGGGTGAAATGAGAGGGGAAAGCGGTGGAGATAGCCGCTCTCCAGGACTCTCATCGACACTATCTTCATAGAGAGGCTTTCCCTGCATTCCCCCCAATTTAAATGAAGTTCTTCTGCCATGGATGCCTCTGTTTTATGTCTCAAAGCAGCCAATACTTTTTCATCTTAGCTCCCATTGCAATTTGTCATTTTGTTTATTGGGTGGGGTCTGTCACCTCCGCTAATTGGAAGCTCCATGAGTGCAGAGTTATTTATCTCCAGTGCTCAACACGGTGCCTGGCACAGAGTAAATGCTGACAAGTGATAAATAAGCCAAGGGCAGAGGGGCTGGCGTGAAGTGTAGAGTTCAGGTCTCTTACCGGGGGGGGGGGGGGCGGTAGACAAATCACAGGTTGCCGGGGAGTCCGTCTGACCTGCTGCGTGACTGAAGCAGGGTTGGGAGGCCTCATAAAGGGTTTTCATTGAATGAACATCCCTTAGCAAATTCTCCCAGGCTAGACACATGTGACATGTTGGTCGGTGCCACCAGTAAGACTGGAAGGGACAGACTCCCTGTGATGCACGTTTCTGAATGAGCTCCAGGACCGAGGAAGGGCTGCCGGGACATTCTTACTGGCTAATGACTAATGCCTGAGCCAGTGTGCAGGTGAGTAATGTCAAAATGGATCAATGTATAAGCACCCCATCCCTCTGGGGCAGGGTCCAACAGAGATCACCCACACTGTCAGGCTTTGGAGCAGAGGGCGTTAGATGTCCCCTCTATGGAATGGCAGGCATCGCTTTGTACTGGTCAGAGGGGCAGTCTTGACATTAATATTTCATTGCTGATCTTCTAGCGAAAACTCAAACCCAAAAACTCTATCTGAGCCCTTCACTGACATGCGTCTTCATCGTGGCTAGCTAAGCACATCGCAGTCTGCATACTGAGTGGCTTCTGCAGGTCACCGGCTGGCACACTCACGAGGCCGGTGGGGACTGTGCCCCTGTGAACGTGTCGCCTGCCGTGCGCTGGCTGAGGTGTTGGGCACAACGCGGCACCTCTGCTGCCTTCAGCAAACAGGTGAGATCTGCACTAGGCCTTACTGTGAGGAGGGGCATTGGAGAGAAAAGCAGGTCCCCAGGTTGCTGGAGGCAGGATCTGGGAGGAAGAGCTGCGGCTACCATACAACCTGCTCCTCTGGACCAGGACAGAACCAAGAGGGCTGAGCAGAGGGATGGGAGCTGCTCTGGGGATCTACACAGACATGGATGCTGGGCGAGGAGTTAGGAGGAATTCAGATCAGGTGTGGGGAAGGCCATGGCCGGAGGCTCTGAGAGTCCCACGCATATGAAGGGCCTTTATATCTCCTAGGCTGGCAATCTTAAGGCAAATTTATTCCATACTTAGCTTTATTTATTTATTTATTTATTTATTTTCTATCTATCTCTATTATCTCTCTGTCTCTATTATCTCTATCTATCTATCTATCTATCCATCTATCTCTATTATCTACCTATCTATGTATCTATCTATCTTTATTACCTCTCTGTCTCTCTCTCTTACTTATCCCTATCTATCTACCTATCATCTATGTATCTCTCTCTATTATCTCTCTCTATTATATCTATCTATCTATCCATCCATCTTTCTATCTCTATTATCTATCATCTATGTATCTATCTCTTTATCTCTCTCTATCTCTCTCTCTATTATCTCTATCTATCTATCTATCTATCCATCCATCTATCTTTCTATTTGCCAACACCCTATAAAACAGGTTCTGTTATTATTCTTATTTTGTAGATGAGGATACTAAAGCAGAGGGGGGTTAAATAACTAAGTAGCCCAAGGCCACACAAAGCATCTACCTTCTAGAATATGTCATGTAAAGAAAGTGCCAGGCAGAGTCAGTGCTCAGAAATATTGTTTCCTGTTGCCTTTTCCAGTACAGTGAATATAGTCTGTGTAACAAGAGCTTCTTTGTGCCAGGAAACAAATTTTATAGTCATTGTCTCGTTGAAGTCTTCCCTACAACACTGGAGGGTAAATAATTTTTAAATGTATTTTTAAAGTGAATCAATTTGTAATTATACAGGCAATAGCCAAATACGTCTGTCATACAAAATATTAAACTTTATAGGAAGCACTCAAACCCACATGACCCTCCAACCTCAGTCCCAGCCCCCCCAGAGTCACTGCTATTATTGTATTGGTGTATATCCTCCAGAACTTCCTATTGACATATATAGACAGATCGTTATACCTGGCATATTGAAGAGTGGTTTTCTAAACTGCTCATTCTGAAAATGCCTCAGTTTCACTCGGGGAATTTTTTCCATGTCGGTTCATAAAAACCAACTCTATTCTTGTTATCTGCTCCTAGCAGCCGTTGTCCCAGAGTTTATTTAGTCATCCCCCTCTGATACTCAATTAATGAGGTGAGTAATATTATCTTCATTTGAGGGCTGAGTACCTTGTCCAAGGCCATCCAACTGGAAAGTGGCAGAGCTGGGCTCCAGCCCACTTCCATTTGGTTCTAAAGCCAACAGTCGTAACCACTAGAGTATGAATGAACACAAACATAAATTTTGTTTTAAAGTCAAATGAGGGGCACCTTGTGGCTCAGTTGGTTGAGCGTCTGACTCTTGGTTTTGACTCAGGTCATGATCTTATGGGTTCTTGAGTTCAAGTGCAGTGACGAACTCTGCTCTGCAAGAGCCTGCTTGGGATTTCTCTCTCTCTCTCTGGCTGTCTGTCTCTCTCTCCCCCTCTCCCCCGACTCATGTGGGTGGACTCTCTTCCCCCCCAAATACATAAATAAACATTAAAAAAATAAAGTCAAATGGAAACTCAGTAGTTACCATATTTATTTGTTCAATACACATCTATTGAATGTCTACTATGTGTCACAACAAGCGGTGAGGAATCTCTTCCCTGAAGTTTCTCCTCTCTTGACTTCCAGCTCTCCCTCATACCTCCTTGCCTACTATAAAAATCCGTTGGCTCTTCTTCTTGTCCTGCCAATCCCCCCAGGGCTTTATCCTCGGTCATTTCCCCTCTTCCTTCACTTGGCTCAGTCTCCAATTGTTCTTTCTGTCCACTCTTCTACTTGACAACAAAAGTCTTCATTTCCAGCACTACTCCCTCACCCAGCTCCAGATTCATGCTTCCACCTGCCTCCAGGATGCCTGCTGGGGGGTATCTCATAGGCATGTAAAATCAACATGTCTAAATCTTAACTCATTATCCTACCACTCAAATCCACTCCTATTCTGATTAACGGTATCATAGTTTAGGGTGGCCCAAGTTGGGGTCCTCAGTGCTATACTTGACCTCTCACTCTTTTGTATCCCTCAATCCCACTTAGTCGACCGACCCCACTGGTTCAATCTCCCAAATAGTCCTTGGATTTGCCCTCTCCTCCCTGTCACCAGTCCCCTGTCATAATTCAAGCCTTCAGTGACTTCTCCTGGACTAGCTCAAACACCTCTCCTCCCCAGTTCGTCAAGCTCCCAAAAGCACAGGACCTGTTCTTCTGTTAGCCCTCAACTGAGCTCTGAGATTTCGGGTGTGTTTCTAGTTGAGGCATGTTCCAATCATCTGAATGTCTGGTGTCTAAATGCCTAGAGCTCATTTAGTTTCTCGAAGCACTTTTTTGCTAGCTCCTGTGCATGAATGTGTCATTAAGCTGAGAATTTCTTACCATTAAACTAATTTCTCAGCTTTGTGCTTTAGAGGCATTACAAATACTATCTTTTTCACTACCTTTTGTGTGGTGATGATTGCAGGTCTGTCATCAGTGCTTGGATCTTTCATATTAATCACACAGTTAGCAAATGTATAGACTAAGAACTAGAACTGGTAGTAAAATATATAGCCTTTCTCTGTACTGCACGCAAGGACATTTTTATTTTCTTACCACATCAACTGAATGTTTCATTTTATAAAGCACTTTTTAATGCTGTGGTTGGTGCCTCATGATGCAGGAAGCCCCGAGACTGTTCTGAGAAACATGGATACCCTTCACTCTTCATACAGAATCATAGAAACAAAAATTACACTGTCTCAGAGCTAAATAAAAGAAAGATTCTGCTCCCCTTTTCGTATTTCTGTGACACATCAGTCTGTTTTGTATGAATCAAAGCGTCTAGAACTCCAGAGATGTGACCATTTTCACTACATAATGGCAATAAAGCAGTTCACGTCTTCCCTTTTAGAACCTGGGGTATTTTCATTCAGGCCTTAGAATATAGCTGGATGCAAAAATACAGCGATATTTGTCACATGAATTTTCACATTCAATCGAATAATTATTTGCTCAAGGGAAAAATAAATGCTTCCCGAGGCTCCAAAGTGTTAGATACTGAGTAATCTTGGTTTGGGAGATGACAGAGATATAATTTTGTGAATGGCAGCCCTATTCTCATGAAAGCCATTTGTTTTCAGTTCACCTCTCTGCCTATACCTTTGTTCATTCGTTGATTTATCTTCCTATCCACCCGTTCAGCAAATACCGAATGACACTGGAGGCACAGTGTGTCCTCATGGAAACAGATAAGGGTAATTAGTACCTCAAAGTTGGGTTTCTAAGATTTCTTGGCTGTTTGCATAGACCCAAAATTTAAATCATACTTCTTTTATCTGTGATCATTCCTTATTCAACAAGCAGTTATTAAACATTGCTATGTCAGGGCCTGTGCTGGTGTTACAGAGATTAGGAAAACATGGGCACAGTGCTGGCTCTTGGGCAGCTTAAGTGATAGGAAAGAAAGAAGAATGAGTAGATACTATAATAATGCAATATGGAAAGCTCAGTGATGGTGATCCATGTCTGGGCACGCAGAGGAGGCATCCCTAAGTTGAGTTGACAGGATGAGTTGCAACTGGCCACTTCAGGTTCAGGAGGGGTGGGCAGCAGAAGACATAGGCCATTTGAAGGAGTGTTCGGAGCTGAGAAGAGAGAGGGGGACAGGGCCCTGGTCTTAGAGAGCCATATTTGCTTTAATGAACTTTATCCTGCAGGTGATAAGAACCCATTGTGTTCTGGATTGATGTGGCAGCAAATGATGGAGGGGATGACTTGGAGGGAAGAACTGGAGTGGAGACCAGTTAAGGGGCTGCTGCAGTCTTCCAGGACGCAGATGATGAACGCTTGAGGGGCAGTGGAGAGAGGATGGAGATGAGGACACGGATTCGAGAACTACTGGAAAGCCTGAATTGGCAGAGGGAGGGTGTGGGTGGAAAGACAATGAAAATGCAAGGAATCCCAGGTTTCTGGCATTGGTGAAGGGACGGTAGATGGTAGCACCAACTGGGTAGAAAATACAGGGGGGATGGTGTTTGGTCATGTTGAACATGAAGTATGCGTGAGACATTAAGAATGCCTGGGTATGGAGTTTTAAGGGGAAGACTTGGGCTGAAGGCAGGAATTTGAGTGCCATTAGCATGTAGGTGTTTGCCAAACAGAGTATGATGCAACTGACAAAAATTGAAAACACCATGCAAGACAGATCTGCAAAAGTCATCCCTGTGTTTGCTCTGAGAATATTGGTAATGAATATTGATGTTAAATTTACTAGGGATGGTATGCTTGCCAGTGGGTGCCCTTAGAGAGATACTTCTTAACCTGGTGCTAAGAAGAGTCGAGTTTCTTCTGAGCAAACGAGTATGCTTTTATTCCACACCGTACCCCCACCCCTGACCTGATAAAGTTCAAAAACTTCTATTTTATTACTATAACATAGCTAAGTACATTGTATTCATTTTTTAAGGTTTACAGTTCAGTGGTTTGTAATATAGTCAGAGTTATGCCGCCTTTACCACAATTTTAAAACATGGCTATCACCCCCAAAAGAAACGCTGTACCCATTATTTCATTCTTTTTGATTGTTGAACCATCTTCCCTGGCATGAATATACCACACTTTATCCATTCATCAGTTGATGAATGCTTTTATCTTATAGACCAGCACTGTCTAATAGATTCACGACGAGAACCACAAACGTGAGCTGTAATTTTAAATTTTCTAGTAGTTGTATTTTTTTAAAAGAGGAATAGATAAAACTAATTTTATTAAGATATTTTAACCCAATATATCTAAAATATTATTTCAGCATGTAATCAACATTAAAAAATACGAATGATATATTCTACATTTTCTTTTATACTAAGTCTTTGAAATACGATGTGTATCTTTCTACCCAGGATTCATCTCAACTTGGACTAGCTTCTTTTCCAGTGCTAGTGGCTGCCATATTGAACAGCTGAGTTCGATGGTATCTAAACTGTGTCTGGTTTCCTTCTTCACTTGGGCTCCTTAGGAAGCTTTGAACCAAATGCATGGTAAGCAGTGTTTTGTTAATGTGATTCATGGCTCCAGACTGCTGCTCTACTTTTGTCTCCCTTTTGTCTTATCTTGTTACATTTGTTTTTAATTTATGCTACTTTGTTAGCCTTTATGTTCCTGCCCTCTCCTTTGGTAATTGCCTTGATTGGAGGTGGAAAACGCTGAAGGTCTTAAGAGAAAAACCACTGACAAAAAGGAGATCAATGTTTCAGTCGAGGCAAACAGCCAGTGAAGCGATTTGAGGAACTGAGCACAAGCCTATTCCTTTAGATGCGGCTGCTGACCCTCTCCCCACTTTTCTCTGGCTCCTTTGCCCCAACAGTCAATCTCAGCGAGCCACAACAGACAACATTTCTTCCATATACTATCAAAGAATGGAAATGAGTGCAGCTGAGTATGACTGGTAGACATGGGCACCAGGAAATAGGCCAGATATTACTTGGAATTAATTGATCTCGAAAACATTCAGTGACTTGGCAAAACAAAACAAAACAAAACCCCAAACGGGCCACCTCCTAAATTGCAGGGTAGAGAGAGCAAGCAAAGCAAATGATCCTTGATGCTTTTCCACTACACACATTATTATGCAATAAACTTTCTTAGACACCGAAAGATATACCGTATATTCTTTCTCATCTCTCTGCCTTCCTATATGTTCTTCCTATATGTTCTGCCCTCCCCATAGTGCCCTTCTCCCTCTCTTGCCTTCCCAAGCTTCAAAGCCCGGTTCAAATATCGCTTCAGTGAAGACTTCCTCAATTCCTGCGGCCACGGGGATTTGTGGTATCCTTTTTACTACACTCACCACACTCGTGTATCTATGCCCTGCACCCGGCGATATGCACCAGCTCTTGGGCAGACAGGAACCATGTCGCCTTCATTTCTGTGTTCCCACACTTAGCTGGGAAGCTGGCATGTAGTTGGTGCTCAATGGATGTTTGTTGGTGAGTAAAGAGAGCAAGTCACTGGAGCCTTCTGGGTGCTGGGCAGCGTGCTCTCCGTGTGTGTCTCATCCACCTTTCACAACTCCGAAGCTCTTCTCTGGTAAAGAAGGTGGGACTTATGCAAGGTCAAACAACTCACCTAAGGTCATGCAGCAAGTTAGTGGCAGAGCTTCAAAGACACCTACTTTTGAGGAGTACCAATCTGTAAGAGACAAATTTTTTGTCGTTTCATAATGGCCTCAAGGACTCAAGCACTGAATTTGTTTCAAATTGGACACAGTAGGGCCCTTTTCTACCAGAAGAAGCTATTGCTTCCTTTCAGCCAAGCTAGAAATGGTTACTATAGACAAATAGCATATATATCTCTATACACGATACATATATGGGGTCATTGCTTTGAATACATGTCAGGGTACTTGGCAAGACAATAGAAGTCATTGACCTAAAAACACTAGCAACTCATTATATTTGTGTGAAATTGAAATAATTTTGCATTAAGAACTTTAAAAACATTGTGTTTGAATTTCTGTGATTGCCTGCCACACTCAGATTCTGGAATCATATCCCGAATTGCAACTTGCTTGTTAAAGCAATTAATTTACTTTCAAAATTGAAAATCCTTGCTGAAACTTGTTAAGGCCCAGGTCCATTAGTCTATCGATATCAGAAATAATTTCCAAAGTCCACATTCTAAGCACGTTAACTGATTTATGGTCATCAGCTGGTACACCTTTAAAAAAACTATATACTTTGTGAAAGGTCAACAGAAAATGAATTCATGAATCCACAAAATGATTTCTTAATGATGGAATGGTTCTATGTTTCAGATTTTTCCAAGCATCTTGTTTCTTAACATCAAAGACTTTAGTTTCAAGTGCTATTATGTCTTCTCATTGGAATATTTTTGCTAAGAATTTTCTTTTTAAATAGGAAAGCAAGCTGTCATGGAATAAATGGGGAGGCTGAATAAATGCATAGCTGGAGGCCTGCCCCCATCCCGCATGCTCTGTACACACTGGAACATTAGGAAAAGTATGTACAGGAGCCTGGCTGGCTCAGTGGGTTAGACGTTCTACTCTTGATTTTGGCTCAGGTAAGGATCTCATGGTTCGTGATATAGAGCCCCACGTCATCCTCAGGCTCTGCGCTGACATTGTGGAGCCTGCTTGGGATTCTCTCTCCCTCTCTCTCTGCCCCTCCCCACTTGCACACACCCTCTCTCTCCCTCTCTCTCAAAATAAATGAAACTTGAAAAAAAAAAAAGAAAATATGTAAAAACTGAGAGCTTTAGTATCAGGTGCTGTTTAACTTCCACTCAACCAATTATAGTTCACCTTGGAAAATTCTTTATATATATGTAATCTATTGTCAGGTTAGCTAACATACGGTGTATACGGTGTGCTCTTGGTTTTGGGGGTAGATCCCCATGATTCATCGCTTACATACAACATCTAGTGCTCATCCCAACAAGTGCCCTCCTCAATGCCCATCACCCATTGCCCCCCCTGCCCTACCCCTCTCCCCTTGGAAAATTCTATAAAAATGTAAAAGACAAAACTGGTTGTCTGGTTTCAACATGGACAGGCACTGAGTTTTCTCCTAGAAAAATTTTAGAACGTGTTAGCTTTGAGTGCTTTCCATTGAAATGGAATAGACTTGTTTCTCTATCGAAGAAATGTGGGGTATGACACTACTTGTAACTTGGGGCTACAACTGTCATTTTAATATCAGGCAAAATCTATTTCCCTTTGCTTTCCTCTATTTTTTGGTTCATATCCTTCTCTTTTCATTGTGAATATGAAGTGGCATATGAATAGAGGAATAGGAATGGAAAAATCCTGAGAAGTAGATAAGCTTCTTTAGCAATTCTGATCTGTTGGCTGACCTGGGGCTGGAAGCTAGGGTGCTTGCCTGGTCATCCTGAATCAGGTTTTGTGTAAATGTGATTTGAACAGGTTGCCAAGGGCACAGGTGCAGGAGCCAAGGGCATTATGGTGCTCTCTAGCTTGTCTTCTTTCCAAAGAGGAAGGATAGGGGTTATCTCAGTATCTAGGAGTCTCATACCCCTTTGGGCGGTAAGACTCACATGTGGAAGGTTCCAGCAGAGTTCTAGGTGCAGGACCTCAAGAACAAACCCCCTTGACACTCATTACCATATCTGACACCCACAAGAACACTGTCAGAAGACATAAAAATTACACATAATAGGGAACCAGATCCTTCTAAGTATAGCAGAAGGACCAAAACCTCCACAGATATTTTCTTTTTCTTTTAAAAAATATTTTCAGGTTTTATAAGTATAGGATCATGGAAATGGAAGTATGCAGATCATAGGATACCATAGGCTTTTAACTGTCAGTTTGATTTTGAGCTTCCTGGGATCAAAGCAAGTTGGGAAACCATCAGTTGCATGACTCATATTTTTAAGGACCAAGAATGCTAAAACTTCAGTGAAACAAAACTTTAAGGGCATAAACTTGAAATTTCCAGATGGGTCTTCACAAATGTTGGTCCTAACAACATCCCTAAAATAGAAAGGAGAGTCTTAGGCAGGGGTGGGGGGAAGGTTTAGCTTACTATTTACTTTGTTTTAGATAGAAAAGAAAACACTCTTAAAAATTGAATATGCTTTTCCTCAGTGCAAATCACTACCTGAGAGTAGGCCAGGCCCTTAATGGAACGCACATCTGGGTTCTAGGAGACTCTAATGCACTTTAGAAGTTCTAATAAATTTGCTCATCAGTGGAGAACAGAGCCATTTTCGTCATTCTTTTTTTTTTTTTTTTTTTAATGTTTATTTATTTTGAGAGAGAGCGCAGAGGGGGCAGAAAGAGAGGGAGAAAAGAGGATCCCAAGCAGGCTCCATGCTCAGCATGGAGATTGATTCAGGGCTTGATCCCAAGACCCTAGGATCATGACCTGAGTCGAAATCAAGAGTTGGATGCTTAACCAACTGAGCCACCCAGGCACCCCTAAAAGTTTATTTTTTAATCTATGTCTATGTGCCATATGCCAAGAACTTTGTTAAATATTTTACATTTGATATAGAACATTTGATCATCACAATTGCTGCATTATTACAGATGAAGAAATGGAAACACAGATTAGCTAAATGGTTGTTCTTGCCCAGGGCAATAAAAGTGTAAAGGAAGAGCTGGGATTTGAACCCAGGTAATTTAGCTTCTGAGGCCATGTATTTTGCATGTACATGTACGAACTTTCCATGTCCATGTCCATGTACTAACCATGCTGGTTAGTGTTTCTCCAAAGTACTCATTAACCAAGGCAGGCTTTTGTAAGGGAGTGAAATGGACACGTTTCAGTTTACAAAATACATAGATTTTCAAGGCATAAGAACTCCAAATATACCCTAATAACGAAGTAAAAAAAAATCTTTGTGTAAGTCATCTTGGAAACTTAATGCATTCTGCTTTTTTTCTTTCCCCCACATGTAGGAAGGATGCCATTTCAGAAAATGTAGGTCCCATTTGAAATGGAGAACAGGATCACATCAGCTAACAATGGTCCTCTTCTAAGTTTTAACTGAAAAGCTTCTCTTTCTAAGATCAGCAAGCAGGCTTAGCAATCCCGTCCAACATTCTAAAGCCAGACCTCCGGTGTTTATTAGGCAATGTGGTCTAGTGGAAAAAGCAAAGATTTTGGAGACAGACGCTGGCATTGACTAGCTTTGTGACCTCATTTAATCTCTCCAATTCTTTCTTTTCTGAGAAAAAGACTGTATCTTGTTATGAAGGTTTGAGATAATAAATCGAAAGTGCATGGCTTAGGAGATGCTCAAAACCTGGTTGAAGCTAGTATTATTGTTGTCAACGTGATTACCTGGGTGTAAGGAGAGAGATTAGCCTTTATGATTAGTGATGACAATTTTGTTGTTTGGGCTAATACTATTCAATGAAACTTTATTTGCTACCGATTTCATTTAACATCTGAGAAAGCAATGTGGGGAAACAAGATGGATAAACACCAAGTCTCTGCTCCCAGGAACCTTATAATCCAATAATAAATCACATCATTATAATAGAGTTTGAAAGCAGTTCGGTTTGGTGGAAGAAAGGGCTCAAATAAAGCAATTATGTAAGATGAGGTCATGTCCATTGGGGCATGATGCAGGTCTTGAGTGCCAGGAGGCAGAGTTCATTCGTAATTTGGTAGGCAAAGTCTTGTGGGCAGAAGAGTAACCCCTAAAATCAGCACTTTAATTTAAAGAGCTTAATCAAGTGAAAAAAATGGTGGCAGGGAGTCTGACTACTGATATGATCCAGTGCGAGAAGAGCACGTCCTTGAAGCTGGTTTTCCAAGATTGACGGAAGAACGGAACTGGTCACTTGCTTTCTCTTCTGGGGTCTTTTCATGGCTCAGGAAGTGTTTGGCTGAGGCTCAGGTATTTCGTGTGGACATGGAACAGGGAGAAACTGACTGACTTCCTGGAGGATAAGTCACCATTCGGTGGCACCAAACTACCCAACTAAGGTATATGCACCCTTGAGTCCACATCTCATCAGATTGCTCAAAAAGCAAAGTAGTTCTCTCTTTAGACCCCCAATTCTTGTGCTTTGGGACCAGATGTCTAGGATTCCAAAATAGCATTTTGATGAAACACCTAATTATATGCCTATGCCTGGTAACAGTTTACTAATGCAATGTAACTCCAATTTTTTTTTTAAATGATGTTTTTTTTTTTTTTAACATTTATTTATTTTTGAGACAGAGAGAGAGAGAGAGCATGAACAGGGGAGGGTCAGAGAAAGAGGGAGACACAGAATCTGAAACAGGCTCCAGGCTCTGAGCTGTCAGCACGGAGCCCAACACGGGGCTCGAACCCACGGACCATGAGATCATGACCTGAGCTGAAGTCGGACGCCCAACTGACTGGGCCACCCAGGTGCCCCTAAAAAATGATGTTCTATTTAGAGTGTTGTATCATTAGTATTTTCAGGATTTATTTTAATCATTAATCTTTGACACAGGATAGGAAACAAAAATAGCATTCCTATTGAATGCTAATGTGTCAGTAATTTGAAAAGATTTCCTGTGACTAAGTTAAAAACATTTTATTGATGTATTATAGAATTTCCGCTAGAGAAGCTACATATCCTTCAGTGAGTAGAGAGTGATTTTAAACCTTGGGGATGTGATTCAATAAATAAGCAGAGGAAAGAAACACAAAAGCACGCAAGTCATGTATGTAAGGTTGTTTAGCATAGTGTCTGACAAATAGTAAATGTCCCAAATAATAGATGATATTATTTTGAAATCCATTTAAATAAAAACATTTTCTTCCCCAATTTATATTGACCAAATTAGCTCATATTATGAACATAAAACTATTACTGCTAAAATAAGCTAAGTGTATTGTAAGTCTGAAGAAATGAGTCATCTAGGATCAGAAAAAACCTTCTCATCTACAGAACAACATATACAATGATGCTGGATTTTAGGCAAGACAAAATCCTCACTCATTAGCTACAATCACACTTAACAATTCTGCATTTATGAAAGGACGGGGGTGTGCAGAAAGTACACTTACCTATTTTTGGAATGTACTCAGAAGCCAAGGTTAAGATAATAAGAGGCTTCTTCTTAAACTCATTAAAATAACCAGAAAACTCTTTCCTCAGCATCACGATTAATCAAGGCTTACCTAGACTTGAAGCTTTCTTTCATGGCTTTTGGTTCTTCAAAACTTATCATAAGTTCCTTTTTGTGATTGGTGGGGGGCAGAGACTGAGAAGATTGGAAGAATTTTAAAAGATTATCCTAAAATATTCTAGAGCTTCCTAAGTCTCTAAAATAAAAATATGCTCACTGCTCTTAATTCTCTTGTGTGTATGTGTGTGTGTATAAAGAATAAAAATAACAACAGAATATAAAACCTATTTATATACAAATTACAATGTGATTGGAACATTCAATGTTTACTATTAAAAGGAGGATTCTTGTTGAGACTGAATTAGAAAGAGTGGTTAACAGGCCTCATCGAATTAATTTGCATACATTTTCTAATTTAGCAAACTGGAGAGAAATCCTCTTCATAGGTTTCTTGACATTTCATGTGGGCGGTTTTACTTGGATGGTAGCAAGTCAGTCATTTGATTCCACCAAATTAGGCAGGGTATTAGGTTACTGAAAAGAAAAACAATTAAGAAAGGGGTAAAAAAGGTAGGGTGCTTGAGGGGACTGACTCATCTGACTGTCCCAAGTAGACTCCATAAGTATGCAGCTGAAGCATATATTGTAGATTTAGTCTTCATTCTTAATTACCTTTAGAAATTTTTCAATACTTCCCACTATTTTAACAATCTTGTAATTCCTATGTGACTTATAAGGACTCAACAGAGCAGAGATAAATGTTACTTCAAGGCACTACCCAGGACGCATCTGCCATTTTAAAATGGAATAAAAGCTCTCTGGAGATGATATACCTTCTTTGGTGGTCATCAGTGAACCTGCCGGCATCTCCCTTCTCTCCCCTCCAGGCACATGGTAAGGTTGCATCACCTTGCTCCCTTGAAATGAGGAGTGGCCATGTGACTGGTTCTGAACACAGGGTGTGGCCAACCTGACACGTGTCACAGTGGAGCTTGTGTGACTTGTCAGTGCTCCTTCCCTTGCTAGGGTGACCACTAATGTTACAGAGGGTGAAGGCACCATCGGTGGGGTCCGTGGGTGAGAGCGACAGGAGCAGGGTATCTTGCCAAGCGGGGGTGGGCACGGAGCATCAGAAAGAAATGAGCTGTGTTACTACGCTGAGCCACTGAGGTTTCACGGTTGTTATCCATCATCCAGCCCGTCCTCACTAATATACCTGCCTCGCCAGGAAAAGATGGAATCCAGGTGGTGAGTTTTTTGCAAAGACAGAGAGACGCAATACGCTGGGTGGCACAGTAAAATTTATTTGTCTTTATGATTTACACACAGTAATTAAACACACAAAAGACCAAACACGGTCAAGATGGCCATATGTAGCTTCGGAAAAGACTGGTCCCAGATCACGCAAACCTTCATTCAGCTTAGAAATGAGTTTCTTTTTAATGGTTTTAATCTTTTTATTCAGTCCCCAAGGCTTGTACAGTTCAGTACAAATGTTTCTGCTATTTTGTTATCGTCAGGCACATGATGTTTACCAATTCCCAGGAAATAAGTGAAATCAACAAAAAAGTCCTGTGACAATTGAGCACGTTTTCACAGGAATAAATTTGATGAGCTTATTACAGTTTGATACAGTTTAGCTATCAGACCTACATATGAAACATGAAACAAATTGCATTTGTTTTAAGGATTTATTTCTTTTAAAATATTTACCACACTTTTTTGTGCAAGAGTTCCATTGATTTCTTTGGTTTTAAACATTATAGCTCCATGTGATCTAAATATAGTTTTATTTGTACCAAACATCAGGAATAAAAACATTAAACAAAATTTCAGAAGGTAAAAATGGAATTATTGCTTCAGTATAAAAAAATGTCTGGCCCATTTGGGTACTATTGCTATTACTGCTTTGCTTCTATTGGAAAACTATCCTGGAAATCAAGGAATGTACCCCCATAGCTCCCTGCTGAAAGTATAATTTGGTTGTACGTTATCATCTATTATTAATGTGCCCTACCTTCACCAAAGCTATCCTGATCTCGTCCTTAAAAACAAAACAAAGTGAAACAGCATAAATAAATAAGCTTACGTAGGGGATACAATAAATAAGCTACCAGAAATAAGAATAAAGAATATTGTAACATAAAGCCCTTCGGTGCTGTACAATTAAACAATGGCTTCAGATTTTCAAGGTCTCTAAACACAGCTTTTGTTTTATAACACAGTTTTAGTGCTGGTATGCAGCTGACAGATCTAGAGAAGAATACCTTTCTGTTGTTTTCATTACCTAAGAATGAAAACATAGTGGCTAGAGTTGTAAATTCTGCCCTGTGGAAATTTACTAGATAGGTACCATTGTCAATTTTGGACCGTTGCCTAGTTGTAGAGCACAAATCTTAGGGATTAAAAAAAACCCAATAATAATATTCCTTCAATTCTTAGTGGTTTCTTGGTCTCCAGAATAGTTATAGAAACAAACAGGGAAGAAATCAGACTCAAAAGTTTTGCTGCCTTCTTTTCTTCGCATCCATTGCATCCAGAATGGGTTGTCTTTTCGCCGTGTATCGTTGACGAAGCTCTTCTATTTCTCGTTCCATCATGGGGTCCAGTGCTTTTAACCGCATCTGTAGTTCTTCTAGACTTAGATTTTTTAACTAGAAACAGAAAAAAGTGAAGATATCAATACAGTATAAAATTATCTACAATAGGCTAAAATCTAATGGGGTTTAGCATGGATATTTCAGCAAACTCTCTACAACGTCTTTGAAATATGGTTCAATAACTAAAACAGGAATTCCTTCACTAAAGAACCAAAAAGCCACACCTTATAAGAATCTTAAGTAATTCTGCAACAAAAGCAATAAAAAAACCTCTGCTTTTAGGAAAGAACAAATGAGAAAAATAAGCAGATGAAAAGTATTAGTTTTTTAAAGAAGGGCAGAAAAACAAATCCACCATTGCCAACACACGGACTTTCAGGATATGCTCCGGATATATTCACTCTAACCTCTCACATCCTCGCCAGCTCTGGAGCACTGTCATAATTGTGAACACTTGCAGAGATCACCCAAGAATGTGACAAGATTGAATGCAGGTTAAATTACCCATTCTATCCTGCATTTTACCAAGTGCTTAAATTTTAAGTACTTGGTTAATCAAAAAATTAAATTACCTAGAATACTTCTATCCCAAACATTTTGATACAATAAGGTTTTTAATTTATGCCTCAAAATATCCCAAGCCTGATATATTAGTGACGAGTAAATTCTGACCTGCTGGTCAATTTGAGAATAAACTATCAGCTTTTCACCACATACATTATAGTTTGACGATAATGATGTGATTTGACTAAATGATCTAGTTTGACCATAGTGATTCAGTTCAATTACTCTGGCTTCCAGAGACGACACTAGCAATCCTTTACTGGTTTTCTGTATGACAGGAGGTGAGAGGCCTCAGGTCAGGGGGATGAAATCCATTCTACATAACAGGATCTGTGGCATGCTGAGCTTTACTGTAATTATTTATATGTGAAAAAAGCAGGGCGCCTGGATGGCCCAGTTGGTTAAGGGTCCATCCTTGGCTCTCAGGTCATAATATCGCGGTTTGTGGGTTTGAGCCCTGTGTCAGGCTCTGTCCTGATAGCTCAGAGCTTGGAGCCTGCTTTGGATTCTGTGTCTCCCTCTCTCTCTGCCCCTCCCCACTCACGCTCTGTCTCTCTTTCAAAAATAAATATACGTTAAAATTTTTTTTATATGTGAAAGCAGCAAGATATGGATTATCTCCTGAGGAACATATTTTAAGATGCCCTGAAATATATAACCTAACACTTGGGCTTTATCTTACTAACATTTAAAAAAGGTCTAAAACT
The DNA here is from genome assembly GCF_027475565.1 of Acinonyx jubatus. Classification (NCBI taxonomy): domain Eukaryota; kingdom Metazoa; phylum Chordata; class Mammalia; order Carnivora; family Felidae; genus Acinonyx; species Acinonyx jubatus. The sequence goes on along the minus strand of NC_069394.1, from coordinate 38,347,536 downwards.
TTGTCTCATTCAGAAACTATTAAAGCAATGGTGGCTGGTAAGTGGTTTTAAAAAATCTGTTAAACCACAGTGATTTACAGAATGCTATTACATATTCAGCATCTTGGTAGGTACTGTAAGGAAAGCAAAGAAGCACTGAACTATTTCCTTGCCTTAAGAAACTTGCAAATTGGGGCACCTGGGTGGCTCAGTCTGTTAAGCGTCTGACTTTGGCTCAGATCATGATCTCATGGTTCATGGGTTGGGGCCCACATCAGGCTCTGTGCTGGTGGTGCAGAGCCTGCTTCGGATATTCTCTCTCTCTCTCTCTCTCTCTCTCTCTCTCTCTCTCTCTCTCTCTCTCTCCCCCCCTCCCTCCCTGCCCCTCCCCTACTTGCACTCTCTCCCTCTCTCTTTCTCTCTTAAAAAAAATAAAGGAAACTTGCATATTAGTCAGAAGGGTGAGATCAGCAACTAGAAACATGTGGGGCTGACACAAGACCCTACTGCATATAGTACAGATCGATTGCAGTGAGAGGTTCTTAAGTCCATGAATAAGCTTCTCATGTACCCAATTTCGCAGGTTCAGTGTACATTTTCCTGGGGACAAATTCTATTGCTTCTTGCTCTTTTTTTTTTTTTTTTAAACAGATTCCCAACAAAAAGAGAGAAGCGTCACTAAGCTGATCCCTTTTAGGGGAGCAGGGACCATGCTGGTCCTTGAAAAGGGGGGTATCTCAGAGATGAGCAGGGCCCTGAGGAGGAAGCTCCACCATGTTGAGGAAGGACTATGGTTGCTGCAGAACCAAGGGCTGGTGGGGTCCCAAGCTAGGCAAAGCAGGGTTTGGACTTTAGGGAATCATGATCTGCTCCACAGCAGGAGAATTCCATGAGAGTAATTCAGACTTGGTCTTAATATGATAACACTTGCAGCAATTTTTTGTTTTAATAGGAGAACTGTCTTTGGTTATTTTATGAGCCAAATCAGAAAGTGCTCTCATTACTTTATAGTCAACATGTCAATTTTAACCAAAAATAGCATTTTTCAGCTTGATCCTCCACTTTCCTCACCTTACCTGGCCCTAAATTACTCTTGGTTCTAAAAAATCCATTCTCACTGAAAAAGGTTTGTCACCACTGAGGATACTGAAAAGAATGAGTCACAGATTCTGAAGTAAATTCAAAAGAGGCGTTCCAAAAATATAGGCATGACAGTGTTACGGGAAAGAGTATGTGGGCTCCCAGGATGATGATTCTGAAGGTGAGTACCACTTGCCTTGGTGTATGAAAAGTTCTGGTGTTTACATATATAGAATAATATATATATACAATATCCCCTGTCATAAAAAGAAGCTACCTTACTATATCACACCATTATAGGCATTTATATTATCATGCATTGTATTTTATCATATTCTTCATTAATTTTTAGCCCAAGTACTAATCATGCCACTATTAATATGGCTAAATATGTTCAAATCTCTGGGAGGATAAAGAATAAGCCAATAGGGGACTTCGGACTTCAGAACTTTCTGAACTGGACGAACAGGTGATGGCGGGGGGGGGGATGAAGAACCTATTAGACACCACACAAGGCCTTGTTTCCTTAAGAAAGACGGGGCACCTGGGTGGCTCAGTCGGTTAAGCGTCCAACTTCAGCTCAGGTCATGATCTCGCGGTTTGTGAGTTCGAGCCCCGCGTCAGGCCCTGTGCTGACAGCTCAGAGCCTGGAGCCTGCTTCGGATTCTGTGTCTCCCTCTCTCTCTGCCCCTCCCCTGCGCGTGCGCTCTCTGTCTCTGTCTCTCAGAAATAAAAAAATGTAAAAAAAAAAAAAAAAAAATTAAAGAAAGACACGTCCGGGTGCTGTCTACATGAGATCCCATTTCACTTTTGTCTCTTTTTCAGTCCACACTAATCTTCCCATCTCTGAATTTCAATATAACATTCATAATTTAAACAACACAATTTAGTATTTGATTCTAAATTTATTTATTATTATTTTGCAATTGACTTTTATGAATGAGTTTCAGGTCTCCCTGTCAGATATTCTAAAAAATATTTAAACTTTAGATACTGTAAACACGGTTAGAAACTATCAAACTGTACTGCTAAATACCATGGCATGAGGGTGGGTAAATAGAAATACTGAAAAAAATGATTCAAAGGAATGGGTTACTCTAAGATTAGGAGAAATAGCATCAAAGCAAAGGAAAACAATTTTTGCATTAAGATATTCCTGTAAATATCTTATACTACCTTACTGGGGCAAATTACCAACAGTTTATAAATATTATATTACAGTAATGGACCAAATTCAGAGAAAGAAGCTACTTAGAAGAAAGTTTTCCTCCTCTAATAGACTTGCATATTTTCAATATGTAAAATGTGTGATGAACAGGTCTGTGATGTTGGAGAATCATCCAGGACTGTTAGGGAATTAGATGTTCCATATAAGAAAATTTATGAAGTATCTAAATCTTAGTTTTTTAGGTGGTAAAAACTTGGTTTCAACCGTTTTGAAGAGAAAATCTTTATGAAGTACTTTACAGAATATGCCGGCTTCTAAAGGAGAGGACACAGGACCTAAAGCAATCTTTCCTTAATGATGAATCCCCATTATTAATTTCTACTACTAATCTATGCCATGTATTAATTTCCTCTCTCCTTTTTGGCTTTTTATCTTCATTTGAGAGAAAGCTATCAGCTCCTTTTCATGACCCTCATTAGACGGATATCATTCTCTCTTTACATAGTTTGTTCATCTATTGGGAACCAGAAAAGTGATTGAACGGTCCTAGAAAGCATTACACTAAATAAAAATAAATACGTTAATGAAGGCTTGAGGCTGTTTTAGGAAAGACAGAGCATGGTTTTAGTGCTGAAGCTTGTACCACCTGTTTCTAGTGTTTTTGTTTTTTAAAAAATTTGATTTCAGATTTGTGGCTCTGTAAGGTTGAAGTTACAGGAAATCTGACATCTATGTAAGAAACATACATAGTTACATTTTCAGATGAGCTGTCAGAGAACTCCAGAGTACTCGTTTATTAAAATATTTATTGATAATTTCTATAGACCAAGCATGTGGATACAAAGATGAATAGAACACTCTACCTCCCACAGAGAACTTGCAATCTAGCTGGCAAGACAGGTCCACACACGGCTAATTGACTGAAGGATGGGTAAGCTGAGAAGATGGCAAATAGGACAGGGCAGAAGGGAAGCAGCATGAATAGAAATGTATAAGGTACCCAAAATGCTCCATACTTTTGGAGACCTCAGCTGGCTGCTGGGATGTGGGGCGGATCCATGGGGGGAGGGGTCAGGAGAGCAGACAGAAGGAGACAGGAGACCTTTAAGCATGTTGCTACAAACTTTCTGTAGCGAAGAAGGAAATGCTAGATAATTGTGAACATAACTGGTGACATGATCATATATGAGATAGAAAAATGTACCTACTAGCAGGTATAGAAAATGGAATACCATGGGTTTGAAAATGGAGGCAGGAAGGCCTGTCAGCAGGTTACTGCACAGTCTGGTGAGAGGATGAGGCTTGGACTAGGAAAAAGGAAGTGGAGACTCAGAAGAAGGGAGGGATCTGAGACTTGGAAGTAGAACTGATAGGGCTTTCTTTGTTGACTGGTTGATTACGAAGGGTCAGGAAGAAGGAAGGGCTAGGATGATTCTGGCTTCAAGCTGGGGTGATGGGGTAGAGTTATCATTAATAAGGTATGGGAGTAGATCACATGGCATTTTAGTCCTGCTGAGTTTGAGATGTGAACAAGGCATCAAGGTGGAGACATTAGATATGGATTATAATTTGGAGTTTTGGAGTTCAGCAGAGAAATTAAAGCTACCGATTTAGGGAATCATCAGCATTTAGGCTATAACCGAAGCTCCTGATGAGGATCAGATTATCCAGGACAAGGTTTTCTCCTTGATCTTACGATCTATGGTATCCAACAAAAAATAATCCCCAAACTGTAGCCTTTGTTGCCAGAGGCTCTTCTCGTTTTGTTAATAGAAGAGAAATATCAGTAGATTTCCAAATAACTGGATCATGGTGTCATCTAGACAAAAAAAAAAAAATGTGAATCTAACTGGTAGAAGTTTTTACTTTTTATACAGTGGGTATGATTTTAGACATGCACTTCTGGCTGAATTCTGACTTATGATAAATCCTAATAACATATATTTAGCATTCTGCATTTCTGTAGCTACCAAGCCTCACAGGCATGAAAATGATTGCGGGGTTGGGAGAAATGGGGCAGGAGCAGCTTTTCCAAGCTCTTGGAAAGCACTACTGCTCGATGGCTTAGTAGTAAATAGGGTCACAAACCAGATAAAATTTTATGGAGACTCATAATGACAAACATGGTCCTGTAATATTAAACAATTCCACTATCATCCTTTTAAAATGCTAATCCAAATGAAAACAATTTTGGGGGCTAATGAGGATAATACAAGAAGGAAAAGTTGAGCTTCCTGAATTAATATTACCGTGACAGAAGCTTCAGTCACTAAAATTAGCTTTCTTGAAAATCTTCACAAAAAGGAAGGGAAATCACTTCAGAATTTTTATGTTTATGGATCAACAGAGCTTGTGGTAAATTGACTTGAATTTATATATTTTTAAATATAGCAAAGAGATGTTACTTATGAACCATCTTTCTCCAATACAAGGAACACAAAGTAGCTATATTACCATAGCCATCTGCCAGATGACTAATTCCAAAATAAATGCAGAGTAAACCATAGTTGTCAGTTTAGAGTTCTGTAAGTGAAGTCAGTGAAGAGAATTTTAGGTTATGCGTACATCGTGGTTATGGCTGTATGTGAACAAATGCATAAAAATGAATAACTCATCTCGAGATGGCTTTTATATGTTGTAGGCTAATTCTACTTAATAACATTTGATTTTGAATTTAATGGTAACACAGAACTTGCACAACGAACGACGATTCTTAGATTTTCAGATCTTAACATTCTGAGAGAAAACTGTAGTTTAACAACTGTGACGAACATCAAGGATATATAACTTCATTAAGTGACTAAATGAGTGGACGTGCGGTAACAGGAAGGTCTTATCAGCAAAGACAGAACTTCTTCAAATTCACAGCCACAGAAAAGGAGATGAGTTTCAGGACAATACTGTTTTATTACCCGAGGCATGTTTTTCTCTTCACAAGAATGTTTGCTTCTCTTGAACATTTGAAATGACAAGTATCAGGGGGCAAGACATATTAAGGACAGAGAAGAAAATCAATTGCCATAAAAAGAGTTTAAACTGAGGTCAGGTAAATTGAATCATATGAGCCTCAGAGAAACACTTTGTGAATCTGGGATTATTAAACACCACTGCATATGAACAAACCATTGTTTAACAGGAGCATAAACTAGAAGGTTGCGTTATGAGTTAAACCTCACACAATCTTACTGCAAATGAAAACCTCAGAAATGATCTATTTTAGCTTCCTTATTTTGGGTGAGAAAATGGGAGCCAGCTTGCTCAAAGTTACAATGTGGGTTGATGGCAGCGATACAATCTGACCTCGAGGCCAATGAATGCATTTTTTCATTATAACAACTTTGATGCATATGTTTTTTAACGTTTACTTATTTTTGAAAGAGAGAGAGAGAGAGAGAGAGAGGTAGGGAGGGAGACAGCGTATGAGTTGGGGAGGGGCAGAGAGAGAGGGAGACACAGAATCCGAAGCAGGCTCCAGGCTTTGAGCTGTCAGCACGGAGTCCGATGCAGAGTTCGAACTCACGAGCTGTGACATCATGACCTGAGCTGAAATTGGTTGTTTAACCGACTGAGCCACCCAGGCGCCCCAAGTTTGATACTTTTAATTAGCACTGCCAGAGTGTTCAAAATGTTACGACACCATGAATGGGAAGGGTGTGGTGCTAAGAAATTTCCAGGGTCTTCAACCTGAGCTGAAAGGGAAAATATTCAACTAGGAAGATCACAGTGAAGAGAAAACCTTGCATATGATATTTTTATAAAGCAGTTTTTTTTTTTACAATGAAATAAACTGCAAAAAGTCAGCAAAAGGTAGAAATACCATTTTCTTTAAGTTTCAGGACACTCGGTAGACTAGGACTTCCCACCTCTTATAGAAAGGCTGTTTAAAACAAGTGAAAGAGTTTAAATAAAAACCCTAACTTTTAAACAATAATTAGAAGAGCAGATGGATTGCTTGTAAGTTAAACAAAAAAGTCAAAACCACTTTTCAATAGAGGTCAGCATTTGTTTGAAAATTGGTATAGTTTGGGACATAAGTGACAGCTTGACCACGCAGCCCATTTTGTTAATAACTGTCCTGGATTGTCACATTCCATCCAGGAGGTTGGGAGGATTACAGATCACTACCCAGCAAAACCATATTTCTTAGTAGCCCTTAAAAAAGAAAAAGCAAGTCCAAATAAATGATATGCAAATGAACAGCTCCCTTACTTACTAGCTCTTGCCTGACGCAGGGGCACAGACAACACAGTGGTGTGAGAAGATAGAAGGTAAGATTAAATCTTAAAACTGATCGTTTTGATAGCTCACTCTTTTAATCGTTAGAATTACTTCTGAACTCTATGAGAACCAGAAAAGCTTCTAGTTACTGACCAAGAAGAGGTGTCAGTAACGTCAGAACTTTCTGCAAGTTTATGTATCCAACCTACTATAAAAACCTAATGGGGGCGCCGGGGTGGCTCAGTCAGTTGAGCGTCCGACTTCGGCTCAGGTCATGATCTCGCAGTTCGTGGGTTCGAGCCCTGTGTCGGGCTCTGTGCTGACAGCTCAGAGCCTGGAGCCTGCTTCGGATTCTGTGTCTCCTTCTCTCTCTGTTCCTCCCCTGCTCACGCTCTGTCTCTCTCTCTTTCAAAAATAAATAAAGATTAAACAAAAAATTAAAAAAAAATGTAAAAACCTAACATATTGTATTCAAGTGATAAGAGTGAATTACTTCCTAAAATAGTATCTTAAGAGCTCTCTGAGGAAAACACTTAGATTTTTATATTATTTTGTCAAAAACAGTTCCAATTACATGAGAGGTTTTTTTCAAAAGTCTTACTCTCTAAAAACAGCAGAAATAAGATTATGAAGTTTTAAAATGCATAAATGTGATAACATTCAAGACTCAACGGGTCCATGAGTTGCTGGTATAATCAGTCTGTCAAAATAAACACGACACCGTCACAATGAAGCAAATGGTCTTATATGTTAATGTTAACACATTTAGTCAAATAGTCAATCAAGAAAATCCTGTACAAGGTTTGCTGTGTTTACTGGGAAAACAAACTCTTCCTAGCAACTGTTTAAATCTCACAGATGCTACAGACCTTATTAGTGGCTTGTGATTAAAAAAATATGGATTGTTAATACCGTATCCTGACTCATCCATTCTCCCATCTGCTAGCAATTCTAACAATATGAACTATCAACAGAATGGCTAACAACAATAATTTTCTATGGCAATTTTGATGCTGAATTGCCTATAGCATTTTGTAAGATTTACCAGTGCATGCCTCAGACTGTTTGGAGTTGTTTGTGGCCTGGAGCAGTATACTCCTTTTCCCCCTAATATTCCATTGTAGCTCAAATTTTTACTGTGTTGAATGGAATCTGGTTCGGTTTTACAAAACACTGTTCACAGAGGCTGCCACACTCATTTTGCTAACAGTGAGAGTGGGAAATGCACCAAAATACTAGCAAAAATCCAGTCAAATCTGCCGATTAGTTTAGATATATATAAACAGGCAAGGGGCCTTCTTCCCTAAGACTGAACAACAGGGATAATAGGTGTGACACTTGTTCAAAAACCATTGAAATACCAATGTATTAAGGCATTTCCTGATTTCATTTCCAGCCTGAGAAGAATACACAAACTCTCAAGTCAATCCAAACTAGTATGAAGCCTGTTAAAGAAAGACATACAGATACATTTAAAATATGGAATAATAGGGAGTTATAAAAATAATGAAGACTGTGATAATTTCACACTTGACACACTAAAGAATAAAAATGGAATTCTTCACTGTAAAACATGCCCTTAAAAGCTACATTCACATTAATCTACTAGCAGAACCTTCTTCCCAAAACAGACACTATTTGGAGAGAGAATTACATGCAACCTTGTTTGAGCTGAGTGGCCCCTGTCTACAGCTGACTGACTAAATGACTATAAATATTTCAGGACTCTAAAGTCAAATGCCATGAAGCATTTGTTTAACCTCAGGGCATCTAAAGTAAATTTAAGACACTGAGATTTTATTTTCATTCCCAAAGAAAAGGGAGAAAACCACTTCTTGTGGATATCAGTGGAGGAGAAGAGAAAAGTGCTGACTACTAATCATTTACAATGTGTTAGACACTGTCCTACGCTCTGGGCATGAAGTCATTTAATCCTACCAATTACCTTATGGGGTAGATATTATCAGCCCTATTTTAGAGGTCAGGACACCAGGAGAGCCCAAGTGACCCACCACAGGTCTCTCAGCTAGACGTGTTCATGCAGGCACTCACAGCCCACATCGAACCCACTAATAGAAGTTGGGATTGGAGTCTACTAAGAGCTGTTTCCTAGGTCTCCCAAGATCTACAAGCACTTCAAAATCCAGAAATCACATAAAACAGTTCCTGACAGATTGTTCAGAGATTAAAAGTAGGGAAGCACTGCTTTTAAAAATCCCAGCTTTCCTCTCAATGGAGTATTTTATTTATAAGTTATTGTTGTATTTTAGCTATAATCGGCCTTATGAAATAAGTGATATGTTTAAGCATTTTTAATTTTATCAGCTCTCTAGCAAAATAAATGCACTCCTACATAGTGATTTGGGATAGACACCATCATTTTATCAATAAGAGAAATGCCAAGACAAAACCAACAAGACATGTCCCCTTGATACAGAAGCAAGACTTGGCTTGTGCCCATTCGGATTGTTCACCCGATGCTTTGGTGTTGTGTTCAGCTGGGATCTCCCCATGAGCTGCAAGCTGGTAAGCATCCCTATCATCACCCTGATCTGGAGAAACCTGAGCCACCCATGTGAAAAAGGAATGATGACATTTCAGTTGCATTCCTTAATGGCAGCTGAATACCCATTCCTTCTATGCTTTTCAGTTTCTAGTAGTAGTTTTGTCTGCTAAAAATATCAGGGAGGAGTTCATTCCTGCATAGCCCTGTTATACTGTAAGCTGCTCTAAAATTCTAGGCCCAATACAACAAAATCTGAGTAACTTAAAACCAAATTACTAATTAAATCTTTCCAGATCTATTAAGGGCCAGATGAAGAAGTTCTACTAGCTTTGATGCCTCCTCTTAGCGATTCCGATGAATGCTTTGAATATCTTAAAACATTGATTAAGCCATAAATGAGATTAACAAATTGAGTGATTAACTTTGTTTATATATTTTATTTCTTTAAAAATTAACTTTATGACTACTATGGAAGATAATAAACATTTACAAAAACAGTCCTTGGGGAGGCTGGGTGGTGCAGTCAGTTAAGCGGCTGACTCTTCATCAGGGCTTGGGTCATGGTCTCGCGGTTCATGGAGTCGAGCCCCACGTCGGGCTCTGCGCTGATGGCACGGGGCCTGCTTGGGATTCTGTCTCTCTTTCTCTCTGCCCCTCCCCAACTTGTGCTCTCTCTCTTTCTCTCAAAAATAAATAAACATAAAAATATTTTTTTTAATTACAATTTTTTTTTACAAAGTCCTTAAAATATATCTGTAACTAGTTTATTGGGCAGTCAAATCTTTGTGTAACCATTGTATAAACTTAAAGGAGTTTCATTTTTCTCCACTCATACTTTTTCAGCTGTACTAGGCCAAATTTCCCTGACACATCCCTTAAGGAATCTTGGACAGATCTCACTGATTTCTGGTCACTTTTAGTTATTAAAAGTCCAGGCTAATTATAAACTTCAATGTCATATTAATGATAAACTTTGTTCATTCCCTCAGTATGGGCTTTCACAGACCAAGAGGCTTACAGTGGAAAGAGAGGATGCCTGCATCTAGAACCTTCTTCCCATCTCTTTTCAAGGTCTAGCTCCTCTGGTGCTGGGAGCTGGGAGCTGGGAAGGAAACCGGGATCCTGTGATGGGAATGGTTACTTGTTGGTGGAAGGAGGTTTCAGTCCTGCTCTGGTTTGGTTGATTACTGGTGGTTTGTGACTAAGGAGTGTGTGTGGATTTCCTGACAGCGTGGGCAGTACTATCGTGGTGCTCACCCCTCTTGAGAGCAGCTCTCTGGGTGAGGTATTGTCTCCTCTGGCCTGGAAGCCCCCTTGGCAGCATTATGATGTCTGACCTCCATGTTTAGAGCCACAGAGATTGCAGAGGTTGTTCTCTATACTTTCCAGGGGCCACCAGGACCCAAGGAAAGGGAGAGGTACCCTAGTCTCTTCTTTCCTAGAATACGCCAACATGACCCCGGTTACCCTGCAGGCCTTGGCTCCACCTACAGAAGTCTGCTACCTACAGAACTCTTTGCGAGAGACACGGACATCGCTCTCTTATTCCAGGCATCTTTTCCTTATGTCTATGTTAATATGCCCCCCAGACTCCCAGTACTTCCCCACTGAGTTCTGCTCTAGTGGCACGTCAGTGGGTTTGCTGGTTCAATCAGCTTAGCGAGCAGCTGGCTGGGATACTAGATGCCAGTCTCCCTTTCCTGCAGGCACCACCAATCTGTGACTGGCTTCTGGAAGACATCCCTCCACCCCTGACTTTAGTCGAAGCAAGAAGAAAGCTACTTTCTTCTTCTACTAGACCACTGGATTGTGAATTCCATAAGGGTAGAACTTTCTCAATGGCTGCACCCCCAGTGCCTAGAACACTACCTGGAACAGGTACCTAATAAATATTTACTGAATGAAAGAAAGATGGTAGGGCTTTTAGTAAACCCCGGAGAGAGATGTCTGGCCTCAATTGTTGGTGGCTCTCCTCAGAATATGGGGTACTGCAGTCTTCAGCTATGGTCTCTAGTGCTAATGTGTGGCAACAGGAAAAGTCCTCTTCAACACTGTGGCACATATCTTTTAACTCCAAAAAAGTAAAATAAAATAAAAAAGTGTGTGTGTGTATGTGTGTGTGTGTGTGTGTGTTCACGCGCGTGCGCGCTCACGCTATCAAGTAGGAGCACTTACAACTTAAGTAAAGGAAAAGGAGTATCTGGGAAAATCAGGGTATTATCCAGCATATTTCGTTGATTCCACTACAGGATGGTCTCATGCTCCATTACATGTTTATTCTGCAAGCCGGATAATACATTTATTTTGATTCCGACTCATTCTTTTCCAGAAAAATGGCTTCTGTAAAAAAAATTCTTCAAAATGATAATAAACACCACAGTTTACTCTTTTGACAAACATGCATTGAATGAAGTGCCCTGGGAGGATAGAGTTCTTACCAATATCACCAAGAACAACCATTTGTAGCTTTCTACTGCAGCAGTTTCACAAAACTTACTCTGACGATTTAAATTCCTATCTTAAAGATGCAAAATTTACTTCGACAAATCTCTAAAAAGTTTAAAAATAGAGGTCAGTTGAAAACCACAAATCATGAAACTCAGGTTGCAATTTTTTTAAGTAGTGAAACAACACCTACAAATAAGCAGGTACCTCTGACTCTAGTTTTGAGGCATCAATCTACCACAGAAGAGGAATCATGGTCTGATGCAAATATGGCAAAATATTTTTTTAAAACTTAGCAAAGACAAATTTTGATCAAAGTTATTCATCCTTACTTGCCACATGGGCCTCAGAAAATAAAATTTACCAAAAATATAACATTTAACATAAATATTACTTTTAGATTGGCATGATTGGTGGCTGAAACAGTATTTTAAATTTCCCAGATATTAACATACAAATTCACGAATTCAATCAAAACTCCAGGAAGATATTCAGGGATTTAAAAGAATACACATCAGAGAGCTCCTATGAAACGTTAAAAGAAAAAAAAAAATTCCTGCCTACTTTAATAACAATCAGTCTTATGCAAACTTCAAAGCAAAACCACTAACTGAGTAAAACTGAAGATGACAGCTTCTGCCCTTGTCCTTTCGTTAATAACTTTTAAGATATGTTCATAAATGTTATTAATCTAAGATAAAAGAAAACAGAAAATGAGATTAAGTGAACATAAAACTGGCTAAATTAAATGTGTCTTATGGGGGGGGGCATCAACTTTCAAACGTAATGTTTCAAACTTTTGACTTTCTGGTTTAGGGAGAGGACAGTAGTGTTTATGAGGTATGTCGTCATCTTAGACTCACAACTATTATGCATAAGTCACTGAAAATTAAGATGACAGTAATATGCCAGTGTCATTTGCAAGCAAAATAGCTTAAGGGTAAAAATTTATAGCAAACTAAAATTTTTACACTTAGGGGACTACAGTAAAATGAATTTTTCATGAAGGCTTTTTTTTTTTTTTTGGTCTGAGAATGGCACCAAATTAGATTTTTAAAAATTGTTTTTGGTACCAACTAATTTAATAGAGAACATGGCATCAAACTTGTATTTGTAATACCACCTTGTAAAATGAGCACATTCCCAACGTTCCCAGAACTTTCCAGCGTGGGCTTGGAACAAGCTATCGCTATCATCTCTCACAGAGGCAAACACTTTTGGTGAGATCTTCCCTTGAACCAAACACCTGCTTGCTGAGTGCGCCACCACTAATGCGGACATGGGAACGGAAGCAAGAACAGGACATTGAGGGATTCACGTTAACTGGCCAATCTCACTTTGCATCTCCTGGGAAGCTAGGAGGTTGTGGTCTCTTGTGGAAACTTGGGGATCAGAATGTGAGCTCTGGCTTGAATACTATACATTAATATGAAGCAGTTTTGCTAGCAAATCTTAACATTTTATTTTTCAGGATGAAATTTCACCTCAGCCTTAAATGGTCCAATTTTAATAAGGATAAAAGGAAAAATGCATCTTTAATTACTTATCAAATGAAAGACATACTATTGGTTTACCTCCTGTGGCAAAGTAACAAAAAAGCATATGGCTGTTAAATTCAATGTGCTCTTGAGGAACTTTCCGTAAAATGTTTTTAGCAAGTGACTGGCACATGCTGTTATTCAGAGGAGCTAATCCACTGGATGATTATCCTGAAATTATTTTGTATTAGTATACAGCATCAGGTAACTTCCAATCCTTAAGAAATGACCCAACAGACCTAGTACCAACAAATGTCAGAATTCTCCAAAGCATTCTTAGACAAAAATATTGTGAGAGAAATTTCCTTTGCCTCATTAGATTCAGAGCAGGAGGAAGTCATTTTGAAAGATACTGCATGCAGAGGAATTACCTTCAAAGTGACTTAAATATTGCAAATATTGTAATCTGGTCTACACAACACTGTCCGTTTTTGGGTTCCCATGACACCCACCCCATTTTTAGTTAGGAAGATCCAGGTGAATGAAACTCTTCCTGCTCTAAGTTCTTTTAACCAAAATGCATAATCTTCTGTCAGGCAGGCCCACTCCAGTCCTGTGGTCACCAATCCGCACATCTCTCCTGCTCACCCAGAAGGAAGAAACAGGCACTGGCCCCTCCTCAGAGATAAGCTCAAGGCCTCCTCTCAACCCTACTCATTCCAGAGTCTTCTACATAGACCACCCTCACTCTCTTAGCCCATCTGACAGAAAAGCTGACTGTGCTTGACCATGCTGTCCAAGGAAGGAGAGAGGACTCTAAAATACTGAGGCAGTGGCAGATTTTGTCAGCTATCTCCTAGTTTTCTATAGTTTTTCAATCACTAGACATTTTGTTTTTTATTGACCTTTAATGAATGTCATCCTGAATTATACCAACTAAAAATGAAGAGGGCAGATTTCCTACTAGGTAGTTTTGCTAGGTCAACAGCAGTGGGAGTTTCCCCATCCCCTGCCAAATCTCTGCTCTGAGTATAAAAATGAAGGCACTGTTTATTGATTTTTAAGTAGTGGGTTTTTAACTTTGCAGAATGATGAAGTACTGAATAATTGGTAACTATTTTGTAAAATCTCTTAAATCTCATTAAGAAATTAACTTATAGGATAACTGAGAGCAGCAAAAGTGGAAGCAGTAGGATAGAATACAATGAAATCCTCCTAAATCAACTGAATTGTGACCACCGTGATTTCTGAATGGGTGAGCCTCTTTTAAAAGGTCAAGGGTAACATGAAAAGCTCCATTGGCTCAGCGTTAACAAGTTTACAAAGGAGGGGGATAGGTTTCCAGCTCAATCCCTGGTCCCTGAGAAGGCAGATGGGCCAATATCAGATCAATGGTGATTGGAACCGAGAAAGCATGACACCACTGAGTTCTACAGATAATGATTAGTGGCAGTTCCTGAACCCCTCTCAAAAGGGCAAGCTCTCAGTCGCTAAGGAAGGGCTAGGTCGCTGGCTATCGGCACCCTCTAGTGGCCAGATTTGGCACCACAGGTTGTCTGCCTTCTCAGAGCAGAGACCTGCTTCCATTTTTTTTTTTTTTTTTTTTTTTTTTTTAAAGCATAGTATACAGTATTTCAGAATCTTTTTTGGTTAGAGAAACAATCACCACTACCATTTCTGGGCTACAGGTATGTGGCCAACTACTTACTAGGTGTAAATTTGGAACCCCCAAAAGTAAGCTATTATAATGATTCAAAGAGAGAAAATGTTCTTCCAAAGGTATTTAAAATCTCGTGGGTGAAGCTACTTAAATGAAAAGATCCGGTCAGAACTTGGCTATTTATAATTTAATCTTCTGAAGGTACTTATTTTATAAGCAATATTATTTTATATATTGATTCATATCACTATAAATTTCATACACATCACAGCTCACATCTATTGAGCACATGGCACTGGCAGACACTATGCTGTTAAATGACTCTGCTGTCATCTGAAGGGCACTGTTCTGTGAAACAGTACTGTTAACACCACCATTTTTCTGAGTTAAAATTGTCAGGGGCACCAAGAGTTTAAACTTACCCAAGACACTTAGCTGCTAAAAGGCATGGCCAGGATTCGAATCCAAGGCAGCCTAATTTCAGAGCTGGCACTTTGAAACATTACCCTATACAGAGATACAGAGTTTATCAGCTGCAGTAATTTTCCCCCCAAAAGAGATGGTTTCTTAGAGATTTTTAAATTAGATGTAGATTAGCACAGAAACTTACGAGTCACTGATGCTTAAGTGGTAAGTGAAAGCCCTGTGCTAGCTGTGTTCATTTCTTATCACGCTTATTCAAGTGTGCTTTGGAGTCAACGGGGAGCTTGTAATTGGCCAGGAGAGCCTGGGGTCTAATATTTTTCACATCATAATACATTTTAAAATATTTTACACTTTACATGTTTACAGACATATCAGATGGACCTCATAGTAATTCTGTGAAATGGGACAGATAACCTGGAAATAGGCATTATTCTGACTTTATAGATAAGATTAATGAGGTTTAGGGGCGCCTGGGTGGCTCAGTCGGTTGGGCCTCCAACTTCGGCTCAGGTTATGATCTCACGGTCTGTGAGTTCAAGCCCCGCGTTGGGCTCTGTGCCAACAGCTCAGAGCCTGGAGCCTGCTTCGGATTCTCTGTCTCTGTCTCTCTCTGACCCTCCCCCGTTCATGCTCTGTCTCTCTCTGTCTCAAAAGTAAACATTCAAAAAAAAAAATTAATGAGGTGTAGAATGATTTAGTGGCTTCCTTAAATAACACAATTTCCTCAAAATCTAAGATCTCAAATGACTGAATGTACAAGGTATTAGGCTAAGTCTACAATCTTTATCTTCTGTTACACGGAAAATAAAAATGAGAATTTTCACAGTAAACCGAAAGATGTTTTACTTATGCCAAAAATTTGGTTTCATATTATTTCTGCTTTGTTTACAAGAAATAATTTAATACTAATTACTATAGCTGAACTAGCAAAAATCCACAGAAGAAGGTAAATGAAAATCAGTAGGTAAAAAGCAATAGAAAAAAAAAAAATAACAGCTCTGGATCATAAAATCCATACTAAATTGGGAGCAAAATGGCCCCCGAATTATGAGGTTAAGATGAATGATTATGCAAACACTTAGCATTTTAAAATTCTTTAATTTTGTAAAGTACCTTCAAAAATGTGTTACTTTTTGATAACCCCTGAGAGATCATTAGGCATAACAGCCTTTATTTATATGGCAGATAAAGAACAGATCAAAAATACTATGAAAGGAAGCTATTACTTTTGATTAAAAGAAAGTAGCTTGTGATTCTCATAACAAGACAAAGCTCCAAGTTCTTTCTGAATAGAAAGCAATGCAGTGTAGAAACATTCCTGCCCACCCATCTTCCATACACTCTGATTTAAGGGAGGATTCATACCTCCCCTCTGATCCAAGGCCAGATTGCCAGGGGTGGTCTTAGAAACCTATCTACATGGTTCTCTTTCTTTGTGCACCATCAAACTCTTAAAGCATCAAAACTGAAATACTTTCCAAATGCATCCTGTGTTAAACGCAGCAAACCACCCCTCTAGTTGCCATACTTCTCTTTTCTCCTCTTGAAAGTCAAACGTCTCAGATGTTGGAGAAAAAGTGTCTACTTTCTAAAATGGTAACCACACTTCAACTCACCTCACACTGTTTCTGCCCCCTCATGTTCTCCACACCACTCTTAAGTCACTAAAATCAAATGAATTTTTATAGTTTTTATCTTGTTTGACCCTCCCCCCCCCCCCAAGCTGCACTTTACACTACTGTTCACTCCCTCCTCCTCCTTCTTCAGGTCCTAACCTAGCAATTAGCAGGCGCCTAATAAATTCTTGTTCAATAAGCTAAAAGAACTAAGCATAAATATATCCCCATAGTCCAAGAGTTTTCCTAGTCTTGTAAATATCTTTTCAGGGTCTGCAGTTTCTCTTGATTCTGTTTAATTTTGAGGTGGAATTTTGCCTTGACCAGACACTGACAAGCTTGAATTCTTAGTAATCAATGTGTAATTTGTCTAAAGAGCTGCCTATCACAGACAAAAGAGTAGATGCTACTATTTTAGTAATATCTGCTAATAGTAGATAGTAACAAGGGATGATGCATCACCACCCTGGCTGTGACTCATAAATAATACATTAATAATAAGTGCCATTTTACATTTCAAAAACCACTGTGGAAGATTCTGTGTATCAATTTATCAGTGTTTATCATCACTATGGCACATTTAAAGGTATGCAGAACAATTCAATATTAATCATTAAAGACATTACTGTGATGGCGTTTCGTGAAATCAGAATTCATCCGTATACCCACATTCAACAAACTAAAATGTCTTGATCAATATATTACCACAATTTCATATTAGGAGCCTCAATTCAAATCGTTGACATCTTACTGTTGGGTAGACGCCAGAGGTTGGTAGACTCTCAGGTTCAAGTGCCTGAAAGGCTTCTGCTTAACATGTGAATATCAACTTGGTCAGAGATACCAAGAACAGTGGCCAGAAGAGGAGGCAGAATGTAGAATACCTATCTACATAAGAAATAATGAGGGAAAAGACCATGATAACAGAGATGGTTTACCTTAGCTTACCTCAAAAGCCTTTCATTTCTCAAGCACAATGAAGCAGTGTTAGAGTTGACTGCAATAGGTTTTTTACTAGATTGTTCTGAAGGCTGCTATGTTTTGGAAAGTAAAAAATCACAGTATCAGAAACATTAATCCATAATAAGATTAAATACTATCTGAAGAAAATGCCCCCAGGTCATATAACAAAAATGAGGTCTGAGCAGAAAAAGCATGCATCTGAAATATTTAAAAATAAAGACAAATCTTTTTTTAAGTTCCTTTTTTTAATGTTTATTTCTTTTTGAGAGACAGAACGTGAGGAGGGGAGGAGCAGAGAGAGAGAGGGAGACACGGAATCCAAAGCAGGCTCCATCCAGGCTCTGAGCTGTCAGCACAGAGCCTGATGTGGGGCTTGAACTCATGAACCGTGAGATCATGACCTGAGCCAAGTCAGATGCTGCCCAAGACAATTAAATCTTTTAAGGGCTTTTAAAGCAACATCTGACAGCTATACTGTAATAAAACTAAACATCAAGCTTAAAGAAGTGAAACAAAACACTGCCACCATGTCCCTGTGGGCTAAAACTTTGAGAATCTTGTAAACAGCAGGTTTAACAATAATAATTTCCCCCCAAATTTGGAACAATGCTCCCCTAGAATTTCTTGTTCTATGTGTCAATGACCTTTTTTTTTTTAATTTTTAAAAAAAATTTTGAATACTTATTTTTGAGAGAGAGAGAGACAGAGTACGAGCGGGGAAGGGGCAGAGAGAGAGGGAGACACAGAACTGGAAGCAGGCTCCAGGCTCTGAGCCATGAGCACAGAGCCCGACGCGGGGCTCAAACTCATGACCGGTGAGATCATGACCTGAGCCGAAGTCGGACGGACGCTCAACCGACTGGACCACCCAGGCGCCCCTCAATGACCTTTCTTAGCTTACTCCCAAGTGGGACCATTTGAGTTGCTGATTAAATTCTTATTTAATCCTAACAGCTAATCATGACATACTGGTCATGACATAATCATGACAGTTGGTCATGACTAAGTATAGGAGACAGAGTAGCGTGATGTTCAAATTTATTTTAAAGTTAGGGGCGCCTGGGTGACTTAGTCAGTTAAGTGTCCAACTTCGGCTTAGGTCATGATCTCGTGGTTCATGAGTTTGAACCCTGCCGTCGGGCTCTCTGCTGTCATGTCGGAGCCTGGAGCCTGCTTGGGATTCTGTGTCTCCCTCTCTCTCTGCCCCTGCCCTGCTCACTCTGGGTCTCTCTCTCTTTCAAAAATAAATAAAAACATTAAAAAAAATTTTTTAAAAAGAAAGTGAACTATGTAGCACCATAAGCACTGTCTATACCTCAGATATATTTCAAGGCAAAGGTAGATACATTGGGCAGAGAAAACGTCAACATTTGACACTTGACATTTAATCCAATGCACTTAATGTAAGTTACAAGTTTTTATTCAAACTCTTGGGGGAGAAAAGTTTCATGTTCCAAGTGTATGCAACGTAATAATGTCCTCTGTTTTCTCCAGATAATCTGTCAAAACCAAAGGTGTAGAGGGAAGGTGAGAGTCATGCAGTGATTTTCTTGCAGATGTGAAGACTTGGGAGCACCTCTGTCTAGTGCTCAGAGCTTTACTGCCCCACAAACTCTAACACGGGGCAGAGACTTGGGAGAGGTGATGAAAGGTCCAAAATAATTACTGGGACTAATCAGAATTGCAAAGGACACTGACATGAGGTCACTGTAACAGAGTTATACTTTATACTTATCGGCAGTCTTAAATGGCTATGGGTAAATGTTCTGGTTGTGTGGGCCCCTTGTAACTAGGATATTCATTCCAACAGAAAAGGGGGAGAAATTGATTCCAGGTGAGAACAATGTCTCTTTCTCTCTCTCTCTCTCTCTCTCTCTCTCTTTTTTTAAGTTGAGAACTGACAATCTTGTTCAGGCAAATGAAAAAGGCAAATACAGGAACAGATTTTAGAGCTGCAATAAAACACAGCTTACCAAAAAAAATCAACGTGGTACTTCTAATGACATAAATAATAGATACTGAGCAAGTGACAATTATTCATAATTTATTTCATTTCAAAAATAACCACAGCCAAAACTATTTTTAGATTCAACCCCCAAAGTTTTCAAGTTCTCTAAGATTTATAAATTATATCAGTTGATGATTTCCTCTACCATCACATACATGTCCATTGAAAGACAAGTCCTAACTCCAGCTCCATAGCAGCCAAGATACATCCACGATGGCCATGGCTGAGGACTGATGGTTCCTGTACTACTCCTATCCACAAATCCCACTCATGGGTTCTTTCCCAAGAGTCCCTTAGCAGTTCATTCCATAACTTCCCATTCCACCAGATGCCTTCCACCAGAAATGGTCACCCCTGCAGCTCTGACTGCTGGACAGGCACGGGAAAGCTTCAATGATGGGGTATAAAGCTGCAATGCCGGCCTAGCATAATATTAGACCAGGAGGAATGGCCCTAATGAAGGAAAGGGACAAGGAAAGAAAAGGACACAGAGAAAGGCTCTAGAAGTCTGTTGCAGGGTTTCTCAACCTTGACAATATTGACATTTTGGGTTGCCCAGTTCTTTGTTTTGGAGGGCTGTCCTGTGCACCGTAGAGGGTTTAGCAGCAACCCTGGCTTCTACTAACTAGATGCTCCTAGCATTCCCCCAAATATCTCCAGACTACCAAACGGCCCTGGAGTACAAAATCATCCATAGTTGAGAACCAGTGAACTTCTCTGAGCATCCTAGACACAGAGAGGTGTAGGAAAAAAACTGAAGAGAGAGAGGGACCTGAATTCAGACTCTTGAGCTATGTGTGGAAGAAGGTAATGCCTCTTGGAATGTGCTTCTCTCTCTGAACATTACTCAATGGAATGGAAATTTTAGAGTGAGCACAAGGACAAGGGCACTAGAGGTCAGAGACGTGAGAGAAATCTGTAAATAAGAATTTCAACTTCAAGTAATCTGCCTCTGACAAAGTGATCCCTGTGTATCTTCCTAAGAGTACTGAAACTCTTTTTGTTAAGGATCTGGCTTATTACAAAGCCCATCAAGAAGCACACTGAGACAGATCTGAGGGTGGGGTGGGGAAAGGGAAGGGTTGTTGAGAAGTGGAGAAGGGCTTACCATAGCTAAACTAAACTTAAGGCAGATCAAGTTTGCCTTCTGAGCAGAGAGTAAAGACCTGAAACATAGAAGAGGATCACAGTGCAGCTTCTTAGCCAACTTTTCGAGGTCAAATGCCTGGGCTTCTCACTGAGGAAGGTGGCAGAACCTAGAAAGACCCTTCCCATTCCCCAGGGTTTCCAGAGGGACTTCATATGAGTAAAACCAACCTTAGGAAAGCAAAATGACATTTTATTTTCTGCCTCCTCATTTATTAAGTTGTGTGACTTGAAGAAAATCATGTGAGTTCTTTCAGTTTCTGAGCCTCTCAAATAAAATACAAATACTATAACTCATTTCACAGGGTTGTTCTGAAGATTACATGAAACCACATGGTAAAGGCCAAGCACAAGTGTGGGCACAGCTGGCTCCTGGCCCTTCTGTCTCCCCTTCTTTTTAAAATCTCTTTCCCTTTCAGGGACGCC
Organism: Acinonyx jubatus; assembly: GCF_027475565.1. NCBI lineage: Eukaryota > Metazoa > Chordata > Mammalia > Carnivora > Felidae > Acinonyx > Acinonyx jubatus. The sequence goes on along the minus strand of NC_069394.1, from coordinate 38,326,417 downwards.
TGGGTGGCTCAGTCGGTTGAGCGACCGACTTTGGCTCAGGTCATGATCTCACGGTTTGTGAGTTCGAGCCCCGCGTTGGGCTCTGTGCTGACAGCTCAGAGCCTGGAGCCTGCTTCCGATTCTGTGTCTCCCTCTCTCTCTGCCACTCATGCTCTGTCTCTCTCTGTCTCAGAAATAAATAAACATAAAAAAAAAATAATAAACTCTCTTTCCCTTTCAGCTCATGTATACATGCCCACATCCATGCCAGCCTGTACTGACAGAGCTTTCTGCCATCCACTCTTATATACTACATTTCCTGGCTTCTGTCATCACCTTGTTCTGGGATTTTCCTGTCACCCCACACCCCTGATGGGGCAGTGGTACCTGTTGCCAAGTATATCAAAATTCTTTCACCTCTGGTGACAAAAGTGTGTGTGTCAGGGTGGCAAGGAGGAGGATGCAAGAAACAAGAATGTTAGTTGTGAGAACGATAAACTTTATCTTTATGACTGTATTACCCTTGGCAGTCCTGATCGACTCCACCTGATGGAGACATAAAGAATCTGTCTGTGTGATGGTGTGGGCATGTAGTTTAGCAGGAAGCCTAAGAGGCAGTTAAAGGGTCAGAAAGCACGTAAGGAGTTCAGTTTTTGGTATGTTTGGTATGTCAGAGTAAGCTCCTAGTAGACTAACTCTTTCACAGATAACAACCTTCAATTGTGGACAAAATACAAAAAGCAACTACTAATCTGGGGAGTTAACAAAAACACTTTCCCTTCCACAACAAAACATCTACCATGTTTGGGATTTAACCCAAAATTACTTGACATTTCAACGTCAGGAAAATACGATCCACTCTCAAAGGAAAAGATAATCAACAGAGATCTACCTTGACATGACCCTCATAGAGAAACTGACAGGACTTTAAAGCAGCTATAATTAAACTCAGTAAGGGAAAATATGCTCATAATGAATGAAGAAATGGGAAACCTCAGCAGAGAAATAGGAAACATAACAAAGACCCACATGGAAATTTTAGAGAAACGAAAAACTGAATATGTATCTGGAATGAAAGTTTACTGGATATGCTTAATAGCAGGATGGAGATGACAAAAGATCTGCTGGAAAAAGATCAATAGAAATTATCCAATTTGAAGAAGAGAGAGAAGAGACTGAAAAAGAAAAAAAGAGTTCAGGGACTTCTGAGATAATGTCAAGAGATTTAACAGATACACTGGAGGCCCAGAGGTTAGATAATGAGTGAATGGGGTGGGGGTGGGGGGATATATATACATAAAATAAAATAAAATAATAAAATAAAAAAATAAAATAAAATAAAATAAAAATAAAATAAATCTGAAGAAATAACAACCAAATACATTCTCTAAAGTTTTAGCAACAGATGCAAATTTACAGATTTAGGAAGTTCATCAACTGTAAAGAGGATTGAAAACAACAGCAATGACAAATATTTATGCCTAAGTTTGCTGAAAAACAAAACAAAAAAATCTTAAAAGAATTTTTTTTAACATTTATTTATTTTTGACAGAGGGAGACAGAGTGTGAGTGGGGGAGGGGCAGAGAGAGAGGGAGACACAGAATCTGAAGCAGGCTCCAGGCTCCGATCTGTCAGCACAGAGCCGGATGCGGGACTCGAACTCACGAAACGTGAGATCATGACCTGAGGCGAAGTCGGATGCTTAACTGACTAAGCCACCCAGGCACCCAAGAAAAAAATCTTGAAAGTAGACAGAGAAAAGTGACATGTACAGGTGATGTATTAATCCCTTGTATATAACAATTTAAATCATCATAAACTTCTCTTTGAAAATATGGAGACCAGAAGACAAGTGGAACATTTTAAACATTCTGGTGGAAAAACATACTTCACTTTAAATATAAAGGCACAGATAGGTTAAAGTTAATGGACATAAATGGGGCACCTGGATGGCTCAGTCAGTTGAACATCTGACTTCAGCTCAGGTCATGATCTTACAGTTCATGGATTCAAGCCCTGCATCGAGCCTTGTGCTGACAGCTCAGAGCCTGGAGCCTGCTTCAGATTCTGTGTCTCCCTCTCTCTCTGCCCCTTCCCTGCTCTCTCTCTCTCTCTCTCAAAATAAATAAACATTAAAAATTTTTTAAAAAAAAGAAAAAAGTTAATGGACATAAAAAGAAATAGCATGCAAACAGGAAACACAACAAGGCTGGAGTGATTGTATTAATATTAGGAAAAAACTGTATCACCTGCCTAGCTGATACAATGTAATTAAAAAAAAAAAAAGAAAATTCAACAGGGAACAAAAAAAGCCTCTCCAAATGTACCATGGCAATGAATTCAGACCGTATCAGACAATTCAGATGACAATGTCTCTCTATAACCATCTTGACAGGCATATATCATAATTACTACAGAGGCCGCCCAGGCATATCCAACCTTAGTATGCTTCTCACTACTGTCTCTCCACCTGGACAATGAAACTCAACAGAAATAATTATAACCACTGAGTCAGAGATTTTCCATTTGGGGGAAAGATTCAGGGTATGCTCTTGTGTCACAACTTGCTGGGGAACACAAACACATACACACACATACACTAATAAAGCAAATATGGAGAATATCTGTTGAAATCTAGGTGGCTAATGTGTGCTCACTGTATTAACTTTCAGCTTTAAAAAAAGTTCGACAATAAGAAAATATTGAAGGAAAATTACCTGCAAGAACTTTACTCAAGATACATTCTCCTGTCTTTCCTTCATATTTTGATATATTGTTTTTGGGGAGAGGGGGAAGTCAGGGTACTGGCTATATATTGTGAAAAAAAAAAAAAACCATCACATGAATTTGGTATACTTCAACCATGGCTAGAAAATCCACATGGATAAGTACTTTCAGAATTTATGTTAAAAGTTTTTGGGGCGCCTGGGTGGCTCAGTCGGTTAAGCATCCGACTTCGGCTCAGGTCATGATCTCGCGGTCCGTGAGTTTGAGCCCTGCGTTGGGCTCTGTGCTGACAGCTCAGAGCCTAGAGCCTGCTTCAGATTCTGTGTCTCCCTCTTTCTCTGCCCCTCCCCTGCTCATGCTCTCTCTCCGTCTCAAAAATAAATAAAAAACATTAAAAAAAAAAATTTCTGTCTCAAGGTTATAAAGTCTAAGAGTCTTACACCAAGTTCTTAAACATCCAAGATAGTTATCAGGCATTCATTAAACAAATATTCCTTGAAACCTACTATGTGATAGATCAAGGAAGAGACAATAACCAAACATATGTAAGATGTTGCTGGGTAGTGATAAGTGCCAATTAAGAAAGAAAACAAAGTAGGGTAAGGGAACAGAAAGACTGGAAAAGTGACCTAAATGAAGTGAGAGAATATCTGTGAGAAGAAGAGTACTCCAGGCAGCATCAGCCAAAGCACAGGCCTCAGAGAAGTACACTTGACTTTACTTGAAGTTCAGCAAGAAGACTAGCACAGATGAAGCAAAGTGAGCAAAAAGAGTGGGCAGAAATGAGGCCAGAGAAGTGGCTGGGTGCCAGAACATGAATGGAACCAATAGGCCATAATAAAGACCTCATATTTTACTCTGTGATGGAGAGGTTCTGGTGTGTTTTAAGCGAAAGGGTGACATAATTTGATCTATATTTAAAATGAATCAATCTGGTTCCAGAATGAAGGACAAAATGTGGGGAGTTAGGAATGGAAGCAGAGAGAAAAATCCGGAGATCAATTGGCTGTTGCCAAATATAACCCACAATGAGTGAAAAATGCATAAAGAATTTCTTTTAACTAACCCCTCCTTCAAAGGCAGGAAAATACATAAGGGCAGGGAGTAAATATTGTACACTTATCAATTACTAACTAAGGCTCAATTACCAGTCTGTATTGGTTTGACTAAGGAAGGGGGAACCATCTGGGAGAATTATTGGCCAGAATACATTTGATATTTTTTAAATAATGGAATGAAGATTTGAAAATCAGGCTTCTCCTGTATTTGTCAGCTAGTCCTTCCATACTAAAAAATTAAAAAGTCACTGAAGTATAATATTTATTCAACTGAAGCCACACATTTCTCATACCTCCCTTGAGCTAGCATCAAAGATTATCTTAAAAGGTCATGAAGGAATTCGAATTCAAGGTTTTTCCTGCCTGCCCCATCCCAACACTTTAAATAAATGTAAACCTATCCTAACACCCCTTCATCTATAGCATTCATCTTCTCAAGGAGCTCTAAAACAAAACACTCTGCAGGTGGATTTCTGACATGCAAATCTTACAGATAATATATACAGCATTCTTTCAGATCAGTTATGTACTTTTAAAACATGATTTTTCTCCCTGAACAGAAATAAAACAAAGGGTTTTAAATCCTAACAGCAATTAAGGTCAAATCTAAATGTTTTCAAGACAATTTTACATTGCTTTTAAAAATGTTCATTTAAATTTTATTTTTTTTTATTAAAAACATTTTTTTTTTTAATTTGAGAGAAAGCGACTGTGCACGTACATGGGAGGGGCAGAGGAAGAGAGAGAATTTCAAGCTCCACACTCAGGGCAGAGCCCGACTTGCAGCTCATTCCCACGACTCTGGGATCATGACCTGAGCTGAAATCAAGAGTGGGACGCTCAACCAACTGAGCCACCCAGGGGCCCCTCTTCATTTAAAATTTAAATCAGGGGGATCTTGGGTGGCTCACTGGGTTAAGCATCCGACTTCGGCTCAGGTCATGATCTCACGGCTCATGAGTTCCAGCCCCACGTCGGGCTCTGTGCTGACAGCTCAGAGCCTGGAGCCTGCTTCAGATTCTGTGTCTCCCTCTTTCTCTGCCCCTCCCCTGCTTGCACTCTCTATCTCAAAAATTAAATAAAAACATTTAAAAACTTAAAAAAAAAATTTAAATCAGAATGCCAAATAAGAGACAGTTCAGATGTTTTCATAAATGCTGTGAGGAAATTATATAAAGATCAAGGTGAAATATATAATAAAATGTAACAATCTGTAGTTGAGGGCAGTTGACTGCCAATGCCTAGAATGGGTAGATCAGTGCATCCCCTTATGAGATGGCTCTCAGGAGTTAAGTCTCAACATTTGCTGAGCAGTGATTCAAGAACCAATACTCAAACAGCACCGCCTTAGATTATTCTGTGCGTGACCTCTAACTGCTTAGTGCCTAACTCTCCACACATGCCAAACAGAGAAGAATAATTGTTAGCCACCTCTCAGCAATTCTAAAAGATTTAACGAGACAAGGGAGCCAGACCTCCGTGGTGAGTCAATTATTCCCTGGGTGGAAGTCATGTTATTTGTGAGGTGCTGTAACTCTACGGATAATAGACTGTTGTACAAGCATTACAAATAGCTATTCTTGATTCCCAAGTGTTTACATTAAAGCTTTCCGATTAATGCACTCACCAAGTAACAAATGGTCCAATGTTTTATAAAAAAGTTGAATCTGATGGAATGAAATCATCAACAAGATTTTATAATGTTGTTTCTCTTCTGACTCTTAATAAGAGAGAGTACACCAATCTTTTAGGACAAATGGGTTTAAAGGAATAGACAGATAAGGAGGAATGGAAGGTTTCTAACTGAATCCAGACCTGTTAAAATAGCCTGGTACCATGAACTACAGTATTTAATTGAGCCAAGTCCGGAGTCCACTAATTTCAGCTTGCCCAAGGCAAGGTTAGGGTACTGCTCTGGAAAGAAAAGATGTAGGTCTGCTAACAACATATGCTTCAACTCTTAAAAAGAAATGTGGCCCAATATTAATTGACAGTGATTAATACAACACATATAAATAAAGGCAATAACAAACACTTAAATTTGGATTAGAGAAGTCACAGGCTCTTTAAATAGTTCACACAGGATGGTCATGCTCTCATAAGTTAAAATGGATAAAATTGATTTTTTACACCAGATTAGCCACACAATATTAATCATATGAAATATTTCCCTGAAAGTCTTGGCACGAAAATGGGCCAATGTGTTCTGTTGTGCATATTTTTTCCAAAGTAAATTTAGATGGGGGAAAAACTTTAGAAAGTAATCACAAATTTCAAAATCAATAAATTCAAATTGTTTTTAAGGCGGTGAATGCACTGGCCTGCCAAATGCTGCAGGAAATTGATGTACAATCTGTCTGGCAACTGGACCATGTGAAAAAATTTTAGGAACGACCTTAAAATAACCAAGCCTCTGAAGCCTCAACAAAACTTGTTTTAGTAAGACCATTTTCCTGGTTCATAAAAAAGATAAGGAAGCAAGGGGTGGGATAACCAATTTAATTTAGGGTGTGGTGAATTATCTTATCTTTAATTGGTACTTTCAATTTGGGCCTTGGCTCAGAAGAAAGGTTTACCATTGTCATTAAGACCAGCTACTCTGTGGCATGAAAATTAAATTATCCATTAGAACCCAGGAGTGTGTTTGAAAATAAAGGCCAAGGAAGCTCCAAAAAAATGAAGATTGCTATCTCTGTTCAGTGAAAATCAGTTAGTTTCTTACTACCTTTTAAAACTGCCTCTACTGTTCTGGCCTTGAGTGGTTCAGACTGAATGGGAAGAGTTAGTTTCCCAACGCAGGAGCCACTATGCCTTAAATATTTAATGCAGCCCACTTTATCCTAAGTCCTACAAGTTTTCAAAAGCACCAGGAAATACTTATTGAAAGAAAATAATTTCCTTCTACAAAAACTGGGAGGGAATGCCAAATTTTCTCTTTAAAAACAGTTCAGTTTGATACGAAAGTATCATTTAATACTATGAGCAGAGCCACTAACATTTTACTTTACCGTTCACTCAAAAATTACAAAGACAGTACAAATTTAATGAAAATATTCAAATAATACCAATGCAAAATGCACTAAACAGTGAAAGTCCACTTCTCACGCTCCACTCCCAACCTCTTAACTCATAACGAAAGCTGATGTATTGTATAACTTCCAGACCTTTTCCCAACATACACACACAAATATTTTTACAAAAGCAGAATCATTTTTCTGTCCTACAACCTGTTTTTATTGCACTAGAGAGTGTACCATGAACAGTCTTCTGTGTCTGTACACATAAATCTGCCACTTTGCTTTTAGTGGAGGTAGACACATACACACGCGCACATGCATTTAATTGCGAAGTTCTTACAACTGTTCATTTGTTCACTCTACAAACCTTTACTGAATGCCTAACCATGCTTCAGGCACGGTGCTATGCTGGGCATGATAACTATTGGGGGTGGGGGGAAAGCAACTGCAGGTGCTACTAATATAAATTGGGGTGCAGGGGGGCTCTCTTAGAGGAAGTACACCTAAGATTGGTTTGAAAGAGTAGATAACAGCTAGGTAAAGAAGTGAACAGTCCACATTAAATTAGAACCAAAAAAATGTAACTTCATGGACTTTTTACACCAATATATGTACTTCCATGTGAATCAACTATTTCACCATACTTTATTGTCTCTTTCAAAGTAAATATAAAGAAAATAACACTACAACTAGATTTTCAATAGCGCAATTAATGATTTATTTAAATGATTTATTTAAAATATATTATGGAAAATATAAGCTTTAAAAATTTAAGACCCTGTTTTTATATACACGTGTAATATATACATACGTATGCACACACACACATACACACACTATAATTATAGCATACTAAATACTGAAGAATACAATAAATTTGATTTTTTTTCATTCTTAACAAAAGCAAACCTAGTCATTTTATTTACCTGGAAGAATTTTATTTATAAATCCAATACTTTAGTGTTAGGTCAAGAAACAATCCATATTCAATTAGTCAATTTGAATTTTACATAGAACCATTATTGTTGCCCTGGAAGTCAGACTCATTTTAGCCACCCAAGATTTTATGGAGTGTATTTTATGGACAAATTATTGTATGAAACTGTGGAATATAGTCAACTGAAGTTATAGTCCTTACTCTCGAAGGGCTTCTAATGCATTATTGGGGACATACATAGTCACAAATAAGTATAATACAAAGGCAGCACACACTGAGATTAATTCCAACTAGGGGAACTGTATAATGTTTAATGGAAGGCATAGGTTTAAGATGGGTGGAATTTCAACTAGCAACACAGGGATGAAAAGGGTGTTCCTTAATCACACAGACGAGCACAGGTAAAGACAAAGAAGCTGGATGTTGCCACGTGCATGGTCGGGGATAGTGAAGTTATGGGGGAGGCTGGAATTTAGGAGCATAGAGGAAGCAGGAGTGGGGAATACAGCTGGAGAGGTAATGGGGGCAGATCATGGAGCAGATTCATGACATATCAACAAGTTCGGCCTTTATCTTACAGGAAGTGAGGAGCCATCACAGGTATCTCAAAGGAAATGGTATGATCAAAAGAATGCTGCATAAGCAGGAATGGGAAAGAAGACACAAATGGGGAGACAAAATAGGGGACCAGAGCAAAGCTCTAAGGAAGAGGTAATGAAGAGCTAAGGATGGCAGTGGTGGAAAGTGGAAGAAAGGAATACAGTGAAAGACATATTTTGGAAGCAAAGAGAAAAAGGTGAAGAACGGGGGCTCCAGGAAGCCCTAGATTTGAATGTGGGCTCCTCAAGTTACTTGCTTTCTGGCGTTAGGCAAGTTGGATTCTTAAGTCATAGTTTCCTCATCTATAAAATAGGAATAAGGTGCCTGCCTGTGTGAAAAAACTCTCAGAAAACCACAGGAAATTGTCTGGATAAATCACGCCCACACACTTATTTTTTCAACACCATATAATAACAAAGAATGAAACGTAGCCCATATCTGGTTGGGGAAACATATGTAAACACAGAGGAGACAGACTGTGTAAAGGCATTAAAGACTGGGTAAAAAAGGTGAAGGGATTCAAGGAAGTTCTCATAGAGGGACATCTGAGGCAGGCTAGTCACAACTTTGAGGTGTTTTATTTTTCCTATGAATTACGAGGTTCCCCCACTTTCCCACCTGGTTCTCCACCTCACTGTATATACTATAGTTCAACCCCCTGGGTTTTATTTGAATTTTAAAGAGTGAAAGAAAGGCAAGCCAGGATAAAGTAGCAGAAAAAAAGGTGGAGCTAGGGGCGGAAGGGGAAGGGGAGAAAGATTAGAGGAATATGAATGAATCTTAGGCAAATATCTTCTCAGGAAACAACACTTGAAAGAAAGCCAAACAATATTCAGATTCCCAGTGTGATACAATGTCAAGGCAGCAAAACGCAAATGAAAATATCTAACGAGTTCCAGGTGGCAGTTTAGTAGGTTTTTTTCTTCTTTTCAGTACGTGACACTGGGTTGAGGTGGCTGTCAGTGTCAGTGTCCCATCTCAGCAAGTTTTAAGTTCACTTCAAACAGCAAATATACAGACTTCTCATCAGACTGTTGGCATGCATTTGTCTACTGCTGATAAAAGCCTAAATGACTTTTTCTCAAGAAAGTAAGAGAAAAACATGGTTGCAAAGCTGCTGTCCTTAATTCTTTCATGTCTCAGGTAAATATTTACCAATGCCTACGCTGTGTAAGGAACAGGGATACAGGAGTGGGTATGATACTGATCTTGCCACTAACAGTCTCATAAAGAAATTCACTACAAAGTAGAAAGTGATAAATTTAATGAGAGGTACAGATAAACAAAATCCCAGCATAAAGGAGGGAGAGAGCACTCTGAGCTGAGAAGATCAAGGATGTGGCATTGGCAGTGGGAGAGGAGACTATGCTGTGACACTCACTTGACAAACATTTAATGAGCACACATAACATGTAAGCCACTCACTTAAAAGGCAATGGGAATGTGAGGTGATTTAGTCTAGCTCCTTCCCTAAATGCACTAGGAAACGAAAGTTCGGAGACCCAAACAGACAATTCAATTCAAACACATCATAAACACGGGTAAAATCAGAACTGATATTTCCAGGCTGCAAGTCCAGTACTTTCTACTACTTTACTCTGTCTCCTTCAAAACCCTGTCTAAATATTTTGTGATGGACAGTGGTTACTTCAAAAAATATCCCCATTCCATTTCTGCATTAAGCCTAATTTGTTGTAAAATGCCTCTTCTAACACATAGTTAAAATTTACCTTCATTTCTAACCAGTGGCCCCCTCTGAAACTACATAGAACATACACAATTCCATGGCCATATGACCACCACTCACATATGTGAAGACATATGTGAAGAATTCAGCTGATAATTATCATGGATTCAGTATATCACTACGTCTGAGAAGCAGGCATTGAAATTAGGAAGATCAGGATATGTAATCCAGCTTCTACATTTACTAGATGTATGATCATGAGCAAAGTTACTTAACTTTTATAATCTGTGTCCTCACGTGCAAAATAGGATGTCTACTGTCCTTCATGTCTCCCACAGAATTTAATAGCTAATAGCTATGATACAGAATTGGTACAACTTTGGGTGTAACTAAGAACACTAGAGTTTCTCTATATACATTAAGCTAGCACAGAATCATCTGAGGTGAAAAGTTACAAAACTAAGAAAAGATGGCAGTGTTCCCCTCTCTCTGTCTCCCCTCCCTGTCTCCCTCTCTCCCCCTCTCCCATTTCTCTCCTCTCTGACACAGGCCAGTTAACGAGTAACAGCTCTGAAATACTAAAGAAAAGCTAGGTAACAGTCATGGCTTCACCATAGGATGTATGCAAATAGAGTTGCTGGCAAGAGAGAAGTTTTGTTGAGATAAAATATTGAAAAATATTTCCCTATCATTTAAGGCACAAATATGCTTCTTCCCTGTTTAAATCAGAAAGAAAGATCATCAAGGGTTGGGATTCAGATACAAACATACACAGTATCTCCGATGTATGAAAGGACAGAAAACGGTACAAGGATTGCTCCCTCTATATTCGTAACTCCCAAACAATGCAGTGCAAAGCTGACCGTGTTTCCTGGTTACTTACGTAGGGTATGGAGGGAGTAGAAAGGAAGAACAGGAGATTTAGAGTTGGTTCTTTTCCTACATCCAAATGTTATAAACCAGCTGGTAATGTTTCATAGCAATAACCTCACGTGCTAGGCACTGCAAGTAATTCCCCATATTTGGGTAGGAAGAATGCATCAAGTCTCAAGGAATAACATACTGCTGGGGAATTTAGGAATAGACCCCAAAGAGAGACATGCAGCTCCTAGATAGGAGAAAGGAGTCAAGGACTCACCTATATGATCTGCAGACTAGACATGTAGTTTGGGCCTTCAAAATAGGGCTAAGAAACGGAAGACGAAAATGCAGAGGAGAGGTAGCTGTCCCTCAATATCTGTTCTTTCTTCCGCAGAATAACATTTTTAGCTGAACCCATGGCCATTCCAAATAAAGACAACATTTTCCAGTCTCTCTTGCAGCTATGTACATGTGGCCCTAGGACTTAATACTGGCTAGTATTACAGGGCATCTTCCGGGTACCTTCCTCGAAAGATGGTGGGGCATGCCCTTTTTCATCCTTTTCTCCATTCTGCTGCCTGGAATGGAGATGCCTCGACCTTTGACCATGAAAATGAGAGCAGCACCCTAGAAATGGCGAGTGGTGACTTTCAAGAAGTGGGTCTCTAGACATATACATTGATTTCAATTTTTATTAAGCAATGTTGTCAAAATCCCCTTAAAACTATCTTTTACACATCTCAATTTCATCAGATTACACTCCTAGAAGTGGGTAAAAGGATATAACAACATTCTAAAGTTTTTGATACATATAGCCATACTGCTTTTCTGAAAGTTTAAGTTTACATGTGCTTCCCTCCTTTCCAGCACAATATGAGTTAATCTTTTTATGATAATCTTTTCATATTAAGTTATGGGCACCATATTATAAATGCTTGTTTCTAACTTACCTGACTTTCAGTTAGTTGGTTGTTATTGTACAGAAACTTTAAATCTTCATGTAGTCAAATAAAGCCCTTTTTTAAAAGTGGTTTCTGCCTTTACTATGATACATTTAAAAAGCCTTTCCCACATCAAGATTACATACATATTCACCTACATTTCCCTATTATTTACTTTCACTGAATCTTTAATCCATATGGAATTTACTTTTTCCACAAATTTAGATAATTATACCAACACCAGATTCAACACACTGAATAATAAACATTAGTGTATCTCTCCTCCTAATAATGAAAATTTCCACTTTTATTACATTCTGATTTTTTAAATTAGTACTAGATTATTTTAATTATTCATGTAAGTACTCACTTTTTTTTTTTCTCCAGAAGTCTGTTTGGTTTATTCTTCAGGTAAACATTAGAAATACATTGTCAGGTTTGGCCAAACAAAAACAAACAAACAAAAAAACCCTGAAATTTTAATTGGAATTGTATTAAATGACAGAGAAATTTGGAGGGGGTAAGGAGAATATATAAATTTATTTATTTTTAAAAAATATTTATTTTTATTTATTTTTGATAGAGAGCAGGGAGGGGCAGCAAGGGGGGGGGTAGTGAGGGTGGGGAGGGAGGGAGGGAGGGAGAGAGAGAGAGAGAGGGAGAGAGGGAAAGAGGGAGAGAGCAAGCGAATGAATGAATATATCCCAAGCAGGCTCCACGCTGTCAGTGCAGAACCCAGCATGGGGCTCAAACTCATGAACTGTGAGATCACGACCTGAGCTGAAACCAAGACACTTAACTGACTGAGTCACCCAGGCACCCGAGAATATATAACTTTAAAACATTAACTCTTCCCATTCACAAATATGAAATATTTCTCCATTTATTAAATTGTTCTCAGGTCCTATAGGTTCTATAGTTTGGATAGTTCTATATTTACTTAAGTTCTAGAGTTTACTTCATTATACAAATTTCTAAGTATGATTGTAGATTTTTCTGCATATTGTTACAAGTAGGATCTTTGAAAACATGCTTCTTTGTGCTGGTTTGGAAGAAACCATTTTAAAATTTATTTGGTAACTGACCTTCTTACTGATCAGTTCTCAGCTTTTATTTATTTATTTATTTTTAAATTTTTATTTATTTTTGAGACAGAGAAAGACAGAGCATAAACAGGGGAGGGTCAGAGAGAGGGAGACACAGAATCTGAAGAAGGCTCCAGGCTCCGAGCTGTCAGCACAGAGCCCGATGCGGGGCTTGAACTCACGGACTGTGAGATCATGACCTGAGCTGAAGTCGGACGCTCAACCGACTGAGCCACCCAGGTGCCCCATCTCAGCTTTTAATAATGCTCATAAATGTTAGTTGATTATCTTGGGTTTTCTAGTTAGGCAAGAATATTTTCCATTTCCTAAAGATGGGATTTCTCACTTCCTTTGCAATATTTATACCTCACTTCATTTTCTGGTCTTACGGTATTAGAACTTTCAAAACAATATTAAGTAATAGAGTTAATAAAGGTAATAGCTGACACTCTTACCTTTTTTCCCCCTGACTTTACATTTTTTTAAAAAAAATTTTAAATGTTTATTTATAAGAGACAGAGAGAGTGCAAGTGGGGAAGGGGCAGAGAGAGAGAGATAGAGAATCTGAAGCAGGCTCCACGCTCTGAGCTGTCAGCACAGAGCCTGATGCGGGGCTCGAACCCACCAGCCATGATGAGATCATGACCTGAGCCGAAGTTGGACAATTAACTGACTGAGCAACCCAGGTGCCCCCCACCGACTTTACATCATAGGGCACTTTGCTCTTTTGAGAAATACATATAGTTGCTATGTATTAGTTTTTCCCACCCCTTTTTACACTGTTCCCAATGCCGAACTATACTGTAAATTCCTTGAAGACAAAAACTGTTTTAGTAATCTTTACAATAATTGTAGCATCCAGTGCAGTGTCTTGCACAGAGAAGATAAATCATTAAATCAGCGGTTCTCAAACCTAATGGATCACTGGAATCACATGGGAGCTTTACAAAAAACTTAAAGTTCCATAAACCATTTATAGACTACAAATTAATTCTTTGTTCTCTGTCAATGGCAGAGGAAATCTAGATGTTTTAAAAGGTGGTTCTGATGATCTACCAGGTTTGAGAACCAATAGTCTAATACTTTTATCACCCCTGGAGATTCTGTTTCAGAGTCAGGGATCTGATTTTTAACAAATCTTCCTAGATCTATATAGAGGCAGGATTAGAAATTACTTAGACAGTAATTCAGAGAAGGGATCAGAGTTGTTTTTTTTTTTTTTTCTCTTTATGCTTTCTGCATTTTATATATATATATTTTTAATTTTTTTTAAACGTTTATTTATTTTTGAGACAGAGAGAGACAGAGAATGAATGGGGGAGGGGTAGAGAGAGAGGGAGACACAGAATCGGAGGCAGGCTCCAGGCTCCGAGCCATCAGCCCAGAGCCCGACGTGGGGCTCAAACTCACGGACCGCGAGATCGTGACCTGAGCTGAAGTCGGACGCTTAACCGACTGAGCCACCCAGGCACCCCCTGCATTTTATATTTTTAATACACTAAAGTGGAAAAAGGAGAAAGACCTATAGAGAAAAAGATAATCTCCCATCTCTACATCCTTGAAACAACCACTTATAGTAACTGCTAGTGGTATCCTTCCACATCTATTTCCGCGCATATATAAGATAAACACAAAAATGTTTGTGTGTGTGTATGTGTGTGCCTAGTATTCTTTTTATCTTTTTTTACCCTAACAAAATAATAGTAAGCCCATCACTTTGTAATTTGATATAGTATATTTAAAATATGTTACTGCAAATATATGACAATGAATGGTCTCAAGACCATTTGGCATACTTACATGAAAACAAATATCTGTTTTCTCAACCGACTACAGGCTTAAAAGTAGCAATTAGTACAAAAATATTTTAATCTCATTTTTAACTCTTTTAAAAAATTTTTAATTCTTTAGCAAGTATGGAAAATTTTAGAAAATTCAGCTAGGCAGTTCAAAAATAAAAACTCAAGTTAATATACCAAAAGATACGGGTTCATAAATCAAAATAGCATCTTAAAACCATGAGGATAGTATTGACACAGGGAGGCTAAAAATGGCATATTAAGCTTTCTTTTCTACACAGATAATAAAATAATTTAAAAACACAAAAAAGAAATCCTGTTACAGATGTTATTTATACTTAGTTACTACTCATCCTTTAGACAAAGGCTATTTTTTTAAATGTTTATTTATTTATTTTGAGAGAGAGAGAATGTGAGCAGGAGAGGAGCAGAGAGAAAATCCCAAGCAGGCTCTGCAGTGTCAGCCTAGAGCCTGACATGGGGCTGGATCCCATGAACCGTGAAATCATGACCTGAGCCGAAATCAAGAGTTGGACGCTTAACTGACTGAACCACTCAGGTGCCCCAACAAAGGCTATTTTTTAAAAATTTTATTATTTTTTAAAATTTACATCCACATTAGTTAGCATATAGTGCAACAATGATTCCAGAAGTAGATTCCTTAATGCCCCTTACCCATTTAGCCCATCCCCCCTCCCACACCCCCTCTAGTAACCCTCTGTTTGTTCTCCATATTTATGAGTCTCTTATGTTTTGATCCCCTCCTTGTTTTTTTTTTTAAACTTTTTTTTTAACGTTTATTTATTTTTGAGACAGAGAGAGAGACAGAGCATGAACGGGGGAGGGTCAGAGAGAGGGAGACACAGAATCTGAAACAGGCTCCAGGCTCTGAGCTGTCAGCACAGAGCCCGACGCGGGGCTCGAACTCACAGACCACGAGATCGTGACCTGAGCTGAAGTCAGCCGCTTAACCGACTGAGCCACCCAGGCGCCCCGATCCCCTCCTTGTTTTTATATTATTTTTGTTTCCCTTCCCTTATGTTTATCTGCTTTGTCTCTTAAAGTCCTCATATGAGTGAAGTCATATGATAAACAAAGGCTATTTTTAATATGCAAGCAAAATTCAGCCTCAAACTGACCTCTACTTAATATGCTTTTAACAAAACATAAAACGTAACATTCAAACGTATGCCTGAAATAAAATTTTCTAAAATAGAACTGCTAATAAGAGGAAAGAATATAAATTACTGGCTAAGACAAAAAGACCATATTCTAAAAGACTAAGTCATGACTTTGGTGAAATCACTGCATTATTCATTTGTTATTACTAAATTTTCATAAAGTTTCTTCTCCAAGAAGCTCAATATAATGCCTTAATGATTATTAAATGGTGCAAATGAGTATCCCTAAATTCTCCAATACTGAAAATTAGAAGACAGGGTGGCAGTGGTAGAGAAGAAGAGAGATAAAAGTAAAATAAAAGCAACAAGCAAAAGACGTTAGATATCTTCCTCTATCAAAAGTGAACTAAACTGCGACTTCTGGTTCATTCCACAAGGATCTTTCTGTAAGAGCAGAATTTAAAGACATGATGTCTTCCTGACTCTCAGGACTTTGTTAGACGTATATTTGATTGTTAACTTGGAATTTGGAATGGGAGAAAGAAACGGTACCAAATTAATCTAGAAGAGGCATGAAATTGGAGAGAGACCTAAAACTCAAGTGCCAATATCTTGAGAATAAAGACAGTTTACAAAGGAAATAGTTTTGAGAAAGGGAACAACATTCAGTGTGGTGGTTGAAGGAAGTGATCCTAAAAATGGTGTTTTGCTTTTTGGCAGGAATGAAATGGATTTTGTGGGTAGGGAAATCAGAGAAACCCACAATGGTAGTTTAAGTTTGAAATTACAAGATATTTGATAGGAGAATTGATAAAGGAAAGGGGACTAAATGGTTAGGTGGCATCTCCAACTGCTACTCCTGTCTTCGTCCCCAAGCCAGCGCCCACCCTTTCTCCCTGATTGCTCTGACCCAGAGTAACACCTCTCTCTTCCCATCAGATGTGGTTTCTCTACCAATGCTCTGGGCCCCTTCCTCTCTTTCCTTAGGGGCTTCACTCCATTGATTATCTTCAGTCAATCCTCAAACTCTTGCCATTAGCTCTTCTCTTTCAGCATATAAAAATCCTCAAGCTTTTCATATCTAAAGCCAAACCAAAAGTTTCTTTAAACCTATGTACTCTTTTTTTTAATGTTTATTTATTTTGAGAGAGAGAGAGAGAGAGAGAGAGAGAGAGAGAGAGAGAGAGAGATAAAGAGTGAGCCGGGAGGGGTAAGAGAGAGAGGGAGACAGAGAATCCCAAACAGGCTCCGTGCCGTCAGCACAGAGCCCAATGTGGGGCCGGAACGCATGGACCATGAGATCACGACCTGAGCCGAAACCAGGAGTCAGAGGCTTAACCAACTCAGTCACCCAGGCACCCCAACCCTATGTATTCTTTCAAGATCATCTGATCTCTCTTTGCAAGCCACTCCTAGAAAGACATATACTTCCTGATTCACTCTTCACCCTGAAGCAACTCCCACTGAGGCTGTTCCACATAAAAGCAACAATGACCTTCTAAGTATCAAATCTAATCTCTAGTTTTTGGCCCTCATATAAATGAATCCTACTGAAACTTTTTACACATTCACCTTCTCTTTCTTGAAAAGGTCTCCTCCCTCAGTATCTAAGATATCACATTCCTTCTGTGAATGCTCCACAGGGACTCATCTCATTCTGCCTATTATTACTCTCCCTCCATACTCATGACCTCAACGATGCCAGTTCAAAAATTACGTGGAATTCTGAATCTCTAGCCCAGATAGATATCTCTGTGGAGCTCTGATACTGAAAGTTTGACACTACTATGTCCAAAACGGATTCATCATGTTCCTCCTTTAAAAAGTCACTTGTTACTTCTTAACTTAGTTGAACGGAGCATTCACTCACCCAATTGTTCAAGTAAAACATCTGGGAATCATCTGAGATTCTTCCCCCTTCCTAACTTCCCAGATCAAATCACTATGGATTAGAGATTCTCTCAAACCTGTTCCTTTGCATTTATTCCATTGCCTTTGTTTGTTTCTCATTTGGACCATGTTACATTCCAACAGTCTCCTTAGTGATTTCTCTATCTCTAATTTCAATCCTTGCAACCTAGTTTCTAGAGGAAATGTGTTCTAATTGTTCAGTGGCTCTCTGTTATCTATAAGCTACCTTCTCAACTTTGTATGGCATAAATGTACCTGCCCACTCTACTTCCTCATTCTTACCACTTCCAGCTCAACTTTATGCTCCAGCAACACTGAACATGTTTTCCTGTGCCCAGTTCCTCTGTACGTGCTGTGGCACCATTTCCCCACTTGTCTGCCTGGTACATTTTTACCTATTTTTAGCTACTTGTTTAAATGCTAATTTCTCTATCAGGTAGACTTTGGTGTTCTTTATACATTCTCAACTGCAGTTTTGAAGATTCTTCCATTAAACAATGACTTTACTGCATTATAATTGTTTGCATGGGCATCTTCAGTACTTAATTGGCTTACATTAGGGTATTAAAATAGATCTTGTATCCTAGAACAGTAGTTATCAAACTATTCCCCTAACTTAAAAAGCTTTATAACAAATACCCAGAAAGGTCTTTTAATTTTAAGCTATTTGAGATTAAGGAATAAGAGACCACTTATTTTCGTTTTACCAGTACAGTATCTAACACAGTGTAGTAAAGATCTGCAGTATTTACCCAATGAGTAGTTCATTGCACAAACATTGTTTGAGCAACTAGTAGTAGTCAGAAACCATTCTTGGTGCTGGGATACGGTGCTGAGCCTAACAATCATGATATCTATCCTAGGAGAATTTAAAACGCCAAGGGGAAGACAGATCTTCAGTAATTCCGGGGCGCCTAGGTGGCCCAGTTGGTTGGGCATTCGACTTCAGCTCAGGTCATGATCTCATGGTTTGTGAGTTCGAGCCCCACGTCAGGCTCTGTGCTGACAGCTCGGAACCTGGAGCCTACTTCGGATTCTGTGTCTCCCTCTTTCTCTCTGCCTCTTCCCCACTCACACTCTGTGTCTCAAAAATAAGTAAATGTTAAAAAAAATTAAAAAGTAATTCCTAAAGTATATAATGAGAGCTTGACAAGAGATTACAGAAACATTTATTGGGAGACCTAACCGATCTTTTTTCCTGAGTAAATCAACTTTAAACAGTGCCTAGAAAGACAGGCAAAAGACACGTAGAT
Source organism: Acinonyx jubatus (assembly GCF_027475565.1). Taxonomy (NCBI): domain Eukaryota; kingdom Metazoa; phylum Chordata; class Mammalia; order Carnivora; family Felidae; genus Acinonyx; species Acinonyx jubatus. The sequence continues at coordinate 38,307,440 of NC_069394.1, read as the reverse complement.
AAAGTCAGAGGTGATGATGCTCGAGAAGTCTGGGCAAACTGAAGCACAAATACTACAGAGGAGAAAACAGCAAGGAAAAGCCGAGAGGCACGGGGAGTCGAATGGTGAAGGCATTTCTAAGAGAAGTTTAAGCTGTGTACTTCCAGTAGCGAATTCTTATTTCTCCATATATCAAATCACTAAATTAAACACCGTTTTCTAAAAGCATCACATTCTGGAACCATAAAAAGAAAAAAATATTGCAAATAAAATCCTTTCCGTGGCATCCTGTGTGATGAAGCACTGAGGAAAGAGATTAAACCTGAGGTGTTTTACTTGCGCATCTCCAGGGTCTGTGAACACGAAAGCAACTGAGACTTAGAACTCTCCAAAGTTATCAGAGCTCTAACCATGAGCTCCATGTGCCAACATACTAAATGTTCACTTTTGAAATAGGAAAAATATGTTTTACCTCTTTAATTTGGGATGGAAAATGAGATTCTAATCTTTTTTGATTTTCCATTCAGTTGAACACAGTAAATGGGATCATCCTTCTATAATACAGGTACATTTTTCTAGGAAAGTCTGTGAATACTTTAATTTAAAAGCCATGGACAGCAACCTAGAGGAGCTCTGACCATGCAAAATGTTTTATAAATAGTTCCATGTGCACTGTTCATCTGGAGTCTCACTAGAGATGGATAATGACCTTGTATTTTGTACTCATTTACTCTGAATTAGCCAAACCTCTGTTTTTAATTACGTACTTAATTCACCTAGCATGGTCTAATTACAGAAAACAAAACATCATTTAAACAAAAGGTGGCCTTGAACTTAATCTATCAAAACACCAGTTAGTTTTAAAAGTTTTCAGTTCTTAATAAACTGCCAAGACATGCAATAGCAATTTTCCAAATGTGATCATACGCTTTTATAGCAACAGAATTACTACATAATCAAACATCTGTATATACTTTGAAAACTTGATGTGTTGTCTCACGATTAATGCAAATCTGCTTAAATTTTGATAGACCTAAACAATCTTAAAGCTGAAGTACTACAGAATAATTCCTATATACTCAAGGTCATTTTGGCCTTGAAATGACAAGTTATCATAATCATGGCTACTTACTTGTGAAATGGTCCAGAACTCGATATAAACTCATTTGTGGAATTTTCCCTAACTCCCCCAGTGTAATAGACCTTCTCCTCAGTGCTACCACGGCACCTTATGTATCTCTCAACCACAGTGTTTACGATGCTGAATTGCGGTTACTGGTGGGTACTGTTGCCTAAATTAAGATCGCAAACTTCATGAAAGCAGAGTTCATGCCTTTTATCTCTATGCTTCCAACACAGTGCACAGTGCCTGACACCAGAGAAAGTCCTCAATACATGTTTGTTGAATTAATGTATTTAAACACAATACTATAAAACTATCTCAATTTGCGGATGACATGATCTTGTATATAGAAAATCCTAAGGAATACACCAAAAAACTATTAGAACTCACAAATGAGTTCTGCAAGGTTGCAGGATACAAGATCAATATATAAAAATCAACTGTATTTCTATACAATAGCAATGAGCGAACCCAAAATAAAATTAAGAAAAAACAATTCCATCGAGAAGCATAAATATTTAGGAATAAATTTAACAAAAGAAGTGCAAAACTTATACTATGAAAAAACATTGCTGAAAGAAATTAATAAAGACAAGTAAATGAAAAGACATCCCATGTTCACCGGCTAGAAGACTTATAGTTGTTTGAGGGAAATACTCCCCAAATCAATCTACAGAACTGAGAGATTCCAAACAGTACTTCTCAAATCTCAGCTGGCTTTTGTGTAGAGACTGACAAGCAAAACCTAAAATTCAGAAATTCAAGGTATTTAAAATAGCCAAAGCATATATGGAATACTATTCAGTCTTAGAAAGAAAGGAAATCCTACCATGCTATAACACGGGATGAACCTTGGGGACCTCATGCTAGTGAAATAAGCCAGTCACTAAAAGGCAAATGCTGTATGAGTCCACTTATACAAGGTATCTAAAATAGTCAAATTCATAAAAACACAGAGTAAAATAGTGGTTACCAGGGGCTAGGGGAGGGGGAAATAGGGAGACAGTTAAATGGGTACAGAGTTTCACTTTTGCAAGATGAAAAGCATTCTGGAGATGGACTGCACAACAATATGTATGAATGTACTTAATGATACTGAACTGTACAGTTAAAAATAGTTGAGATGATAACTTTTATGTTGCGTTTTTTACCAAAAATTTTTTTACAACAGCCAAAACAATCTTTGAAAAGAACAACAAAGTTGAAGGAAACACATTTCCTGGTTTCAAAACTGACTACAGAGCTACAATGATCAAGACAGTGTGGAACTGGCAGGACACACATATATAGCAAAGGAATAGAACTCAGAGTCCAAAACTAGATCCTCCCATTTATGGCCAATTGATTTCCTATAAGAGTTCCAAGATAATTCAATGGGGGAAAGAATAGTCTTTTCAACAAATGGTGCTGGGACAACTGGAGAGCAACATGTAATAGAATGAAATTGGACTCCTATCTCACACCAAATACAAAAACTAACTCAAAATGGATCAGAAACCTAAATGTAAGAGCTGAAACTATAAGACTCTTAGAATAAAACCTAAGTGTAAATCTTTACGACCTTGGATTAGGCAAAAGTTTCTTAGATATGACACCAAAGCACAAACAAAAACCAACCAACCAACCAACCAACCAACCAACCAAGTGGATTTCACCAAAATTAAAAACTTTTGTGCTTCAGAGTACTCCATCACGACAGTAAAAAGACAACTCACAGAATGGGAGAAAATGACTGCAAATCATAAATCTAATAAACAACTTGATGTGGAATATATAAAGAACTCTTACAACTCAATAATAAAATACTAACCCAATTAAAAATGGGCAAAGGATTTGAATAGACATTTCTCCAAAGAACATATGCAAATGGAAAATAAGCATATGAAAAGATACTAATAACATCATTAGCCATTAGGGATGGCTCAAAACCACAATAAGATACCACTTGATAACCACAAGGATGGTCATAAGCAAAATATAGATAATAACAAGTGTTGGCAAGGATGTGAAAAAACTGGAATTTATGTAAACTGCTGGTGGGAATGGAAAATGGTGCAGCCTAGAAAACAGTCTGGCAGTTCCTCAAACGGATAAAACCTGACACTATCATATGATTTGCAATTCCATTCCTAGATATACAAGAGAAATGAAAAATCCACACAAAAGTCCACACAAAAACTTGTGCAATATTGTTCATAACAGCATTATTTGTAATAATTAAAAGGTGGAAACAATCTAAATGCCCATCAATTCTTAAGCCGATAAACAAAATGTGGTATATTCATACAGTGAAACAATATTCAGCCATAAACAGGAATGAAGTGCTGATTTATGGTATAACATGGTTCAACCTTGAAAACATTATGCTAAGGGAAAGAAACCAGACACAAAAGTCTCATATTACATGATTACATCTTGATAAAATGTCTAGAATAGCCAAATGTACAGGCTGAGATGGAAAGTAAATTAGTGACTGCCTAGGGCTGTGGGTGGAGGAGGGTGGGGGTGATGGCTGGGAGTGCTGGTTTCTTTTTGGGATAATGAAAATGTTCTAAAATTGAATGAGGTGACGGATGCCCAACTCTGTGAACATACTGAATATCACTGAGTTGTATACTTTAAATGAGTGAATTGTGAATTATATATCAATAAAGCTGTTATACACACAGTGCTTACAATATTAATGACTGAAGTAGGTTTCTGGAAAAGCAGCAAACGATGATGTGAAAGTACAGGGTTGCAATTGAGTGAAGCAACGTCTTTTACCTAAACTTCTCCTGATTCCTGACAGAAGTATTACTAGAAATACAAGCAATTTATTTACACTTTAGATCTATTACAACATGGACACCTAAATGCTGTCCTTCCCAGAAAAGAATGTAGGGTTAGCACAGTGATAATTAATAACCTAGTTAAGGAAGCAGTGGTTAAAATTCCAGAGTAAATTTTTCTAAGAAAGCAATCAGGCAAAATCAGAAGGTCAAAAAGTCACAACACAGTATTGGAAATTTCATATAGAAAATGGTAGCAGCAACCAAGAAAAACAGTTGTTGAATAAGAGAAGGCCGCAAGACTGTCATGAAAGGTGAAGGGGTTTTAAACCAGGTGAAATGAAAAGTTGGATGCGGATCCAGTACAGTGAGGGCTGGGAAACTAAGAGAATCACAAAAGAGTCAGCCTAGAAGTATGCAAAAGATGGGAAGGAACAGTAATTCAAGCTAAGGCTCTAACAGAACAGGCAGGGAGAGCTGTGGCTTAGAATGGAATTTTAAAAATACATGAAAAAAAAAATCTCCCAAACCTTTCTGTTTTTAAATCCACATGTGAAGGTGTTGACTGACTGAAGGGTAGAGAAAATGCCTATTATCAAGTTCTTCCAGCAGCGCTGGGGCAGGAGGGGAGGGAGCTCTAAGAAACCTGCTGATGAAAAGAGGTCCCAGGGGTCCTAGAAACTAGTTCCTGTGCTCCATTCTGGAGCAACGTGGGTCTCTCCACTGTGCATGACAGAACAGGAGAGGCGGAAACTCCCATTGTGGTGGATACTACACAAAGCAGGGCATGGCCCTGCCCTTCAAGACACTTTGTTCATAAAATAAATCATTATTTCACCTTACTGTAATAATTTTTCTTTGTCCTGATCTGGAGCCTTAGGGAGGATCTTTTACACTGAAAGAATTTATGAACCCAAACTGCTCATCAAGATCACCAATGACCTTGTTGCTAACTACCCAAGAGTAAATTATCAGTCCCCATGTTTCTTGAGCTTAAGTAGAATGTGAACTATTTGAGAGCACTCTCCTTTTAGAACACTGTCCTCACATGATTGCCAGCATGCCACACTTTCCTGGCTATCTTTCTACCTCCATGACTGTCCCTTGTTAGTCTTTTTTGCTGGTTCCCCCTCCTCTTCATCTTTTCAGAAACAACATAAAGTCACACTTTCATCTACACATTTTTTTAAATAATACATAGTGTTTATATTTTCTTACCAAAAATTTAACATTTAAAAACTCAATGTAAAAACTACTTTGGAAAATGATTAACTTTTTACTTAAAAGAGAAGCTAGAAAAGGGGACACCTGGGTGGCTCAATCGGTTAAGCGTCTGACTTCAGCTCAGGTCATGATCTCGTGGCTCCTGGGTTCGAGCCCCGCATCGGGCTCTGTGCTGACAGCTCAGAGCCTGGAGCCTGTTTCAGATTCTGTGTCTCCCTCTCTCTCTGCTCCTCCCCCACTCTCATTCTGTCTCTCTGTCTCTCTCTCTCTCAAAAATAAATCAACATTAAAAATTTTTTTTAAAGAAAAAACTCCAAATAAAGTGATATACTATGTGTATGAAATGGAAGATTCAAAACTCATAAATATGTCAATCCTCCCTAAATTGACCTAAAGGTTTAATAGAGTCCAATCAAAATCTCACAGGAGTTTTTGTGCAACTTGATTTCCTGATTCTAAAATTTACATGGGAGTGCAATGGGTCAAGAATAAGCAAGCACTCCAGAAGTAATTGATCAAGGTGGGGGAACTTGCCCTACCACAAAGCAAGACTTCTAATAAAGCTATAAAATTTAACACAGTATGGTATTTGTTTAATTAAACAAATAGACTGAAAACACAACACAGAGCCTCAAACAGAATCTTTCATATATAGACACTTAACCCGTGACAGAGATAGAACCTCATAAAGTGAAGAAAGGATGGATTTTTCAATTCTTTCAGTATATGATACTGGGACTGGTTAGGCAATTGGACCCCTTTCTGACTGAAAAACCGAAATGATTGAAACTTATCTCCACACAAAAATGTGCACATATTTATAGCAGCTTTATTCATATTTCCCCAAACTGGAAACAACCAAGATAACCTCCAAGACGTAAATGAATAAACAAACTGTGGTGCATCCATACAGTGGAATATTATCCAGCAATAAACATAAATGAGCTATCGAGCCATGAAAAGACACTGAGGAACATACGTGCATAATGCTAAGTAAAAGAAGCCATTTGTAAAGGCTATACAGTGCACATGATTCCAATTATGCTATATTTTGGAAAATAAAAACTGAAGAGACAGTATAAAAGATCAATGACTGCCAGGGGTTTGAGGGAAGGGCTGGAGGAATGAATAGGTGGAGTGCAGCGGAGTTTTTTAGGGCAGTGAAGCGATTCTGTATGAAACTTAATGGTGGATACATGGCATTATGTATCTGTCAAAATCCATAAAATAGTACAACACAAAGAGTAAACACTAATGTAAACTGTAGACTTTAGTTAATGATGATGTACCACTATTGGCTTATCAATTGTAACAAATATAACACACTAACACGACTTATTAATAAGAGAAACGGGGGGGGGTGTGTGCTCATGGAAGACAGGGAGAGGGAGTATTTGGAAACTGTACTTCCTGCTCAGTTTTCCTGTAAACCTAAAACTTCTCTAAAAAATAAAGTCTATTAATTAAAACAAAACAACGTGGAAGGTAAAACTATAACATTTGAGGAGTCAGCAAATAACATATATTTATGTTCTCTTAAATATGATGCAGAAAGTGTATACCTTAACAAAGACTAATGAATTCAATTATATCAAAACTAATAAATTCTGTCATTAAAAAACACTACAGAGAGTGAAAAGACAAGCCATGTAATGGGAGACTACATATGTACCACATATAACTGAAAAAAAAAATCCAGAATGTATGAATAGCTCCTACAATCAATGAGAAGAGACAACCCTAATGGAAAACGAAAAGACTTGAACAGACATTTCACAGAAGAGGAAATTAGAATGGCCAACCCCATGAGAAACACATAAAATTATATTCAATCCTGTTAGCGATTAAGGGAAACATGAACTGTAACTGTAACAGAAGGCCATTTGATAGCCACTACATTGGTAAAAATTCAAAAATCTGGCAATAGCAAGGGTTAGTACTAAGCAATGGGAAACATACAAAAATTTTCATAGCAGCACTGTTTGTGACGGCAAAAAAAAAATGATATATGCTTCACATATTAGTCAACAGAGAATGGATACATAAAAATATGGAATAATCGTTTAATGGAATATTATATAACTTGGAAAATGTATGAACTAGAGTTTCATGCATCAACATGGATGATCCTCAAAAATATACTGTTTAAGAATCCATACGTGGTTGGTAAAACTACAAAGAAAAGAACAGAAATAATTACCACAAAGCAAGGACAGTGGATACCTCTATGGGGTAGGGGAGGAGGATACACAAGGGCTTCTAAGGAACTTGAATTTCTATCACTTGACCTACGTGGTGGATATTTGGGCAGATGTATAATTATTGTTTAACCTGTAAATACAATGTTTGGTGCACAAAATTTAAGTAATACAAATTTAAGTATTACAAAAAGGCAAAGGTAGAAACAAATAAAAATAAAAGCATCTTTAGAAATATAATTTATGTATGTTGTCTTGGGTCAAATATTTTAAAATGCTATATACCTGGGGCACCTGGGTGGCTCAGTTGGCTAAGTGTCCAACTCTTGGTTTTGGCTCAGGTCACAATCTCACGGTTTGTGGGTTTGAACCCCATGTCAGGCTCCACACTGGCAACCCAGAGCCTGCTTGGGATTCTTTCTCTCTCCCTCTCTCTCTGCCCCTCCCCTGCTCTCTCTCTCTCTGTCTCTCTCATAATAAATAAATAAACTTAAAAAAAATGCTATATACCTTGACAAAAGGAGCATACATTTACAGAAAAGGAAAGGGAGTGTATGTATTTTCCCTTAATCCCTTATGGATTTCAAATATCCCCCGAAAAATTAAAATAATAGTACAATGAACACACTCATATACCCTCTGTTTTGCTTCAACAATTGTTAACATTTTACTATATTTGCTTGCTTGCTTTACACACACACACACACACACACACACACACACACACACTTTTATTTTGAACCACTGAAAAGTATATGCAGAACATCCTGGTATTCTGCACCTAAATACTTCAGCACACATCTTCTGAGAATAAGTACATTTTCCGACATTACTACTTATTACAACTGTGTCCAAGAAAATGGTTGTTAAGTCTATAAAATCACCTAATCTTCAGGGACTACATATCATTTTGAAGACCAGAAAGCTTGGGAAACATATATAATAATAAAGCTAATTGAAAGGTTACCCACAAGAAGTTCACTGAATATTCTGAGGGAATATTTATTTTAAAAACCATTGAATTTATTACCTATGAATTAAGTTTAACTAGGCCAAAATGGGCGGAGCTAAATTTCCCAACAATGTATACAGGTATCAAATTTTTGAAAGAAAAAATCACAACATGTGGTTTGACACTGGAATGGAATATGTGAAATTAGAAACTGTCCAGGAAAACCCAAGCTGTGTGGTCACTGCAAACAGGCTACAAAGAGATCAGGGTAGTTCTGTTGCAACATAGGTTACCAGAGACTATATAAGGAAGTTATCAACCTAAGCCAGACCCACGGGAAAAAAAAACTGTGTGAAAATCAAAACTCCCATGCAGGACGAGCTAGGCTCTTGGAGCATAACTATGTATGCATTACAACTGATGCGCAATATAGAGAAAATAAATTTCACTACCCTAGTATTTAAGGTCCTGAGAGTCCACTTAAAAATATTTTATTTGACTTCAGGTTACATCTATGCTACTTTAAGAAATACTTTATATCATATATTATTATTCTAATAGTTGGCAAATTCCTAAGTAAAAAAGATATTCTAGTTATCCTATTATAATCTCCTATCTAGTAAACAGGAAGAAAAAATAGTCATGGCTCATTCTGTATGATTCCATTTATGTGAAACGTCAAGAAAGGCAAATCCAAAGAGATAGAAAGGAGATTATGGTTGCCTAGGACTAGGGGGAGAAGGATGCTTGGGGGGGGGGAAATGAGTGGCTGCTAATGGGTAGAGGTTACTTTGGGGGGCAATGAAAATGTTCTAAAATTAATTGTGGTGATAGCTACACAACTGTGTAAATATACTAACCCCCCACCCCATTGAATTGTGTACCTTAAATGAGAATTATATGACATATGAATTACTTTTCAGTAAAGTTGTTGTAAAAAATTTTTAAAAATAGTTATGGCTGATGATTAATTCAAAACACGACATAATTTAAGAAAACATTACAGGAAAATCTTAACAACTGAGGACTAAGAATTACTATCACAATCTGACAGATATTAATGTAGACAAAATTATTGGTGCACATATTCTAAAAAGCTTTCCAGTAAATATTTTAAACATATGGTCTTGATCTTTTTTAAGATGCAAAAGAATTAGGAAAGGTCAAGTTAAAAACTAATGATGTATTCTTACATGCCTTATAAAATGAGTAAACAAAAGCTCAGGGAAATTGGTCTAAAAAAAATAAAAAGCTTTCTAAAACTCATCCCAAATTTGCCCAATCAAGTCTTTTCCTAATCATCTACCTTTGAATTTTTTTAATCTAAGAAGTTTGTCTAATGATCTAACCTGATAGAGATTCGGCATATGATGAAAGAGAATTTGCAGAAAGTAAAATAATTATAGGAAAAAAATACCTTTCCTTCTCTTCACTTGGACAAAATATGTTTAGACAGGATTAAATAGCAATTTCTTAGGGTGGTTCTCTAAGGTTCTGCTAAACACTCTTATGGTTGGCCCGTCAATATAAATTTTATTTTACTTTCAAACCTCTTAAAAATTGCACATGTAATTCATGCTCATAACAATTTCGAACAGAGGGCTGCGTGTATATGTATGTGTGTGTAAAATGTATTCGTCGTTTAAAAATCTAGATTCATAGCATTAAAATACTTAGGCCGTTTTATACAAGCTACCCTGTGAACCTTGTGTTCAGTTAGATGACCATTATGCAGCTTATTAATAGGTTGGTGAATTTAGTGAAAATATCTTAATAGAATTATTTCAAATTTTAAATTTTGATTTGATTTGATTACCCTTACCTAGTAATCAAACAGCTCTTTTAGCAACAATGGCATAAAATAAACAATCTCATAAACCTAAGCCTAGAGTTTATTATAGATTAAAACTTTCAAACTTTCAACTGACCATAAATCAAAGTATGTAGTGGGGAATAAAACAAACATAAAATGAGAACAGTCATACTCAGACTAACAAATGTCTTTTAGAAAGACTGTAAGTAAACCTAAAATGTATCAATATTAAATAATTCATCTATATATTAAAATTTGTATCTCATATTCTATCAAAAATTCTATTTTTCTACTCATAGAAGTTACTTACAGAATAGAATTCAATAAGAAAAATGTATTTGTAAATTAATCTAATATTTTCTAACACTAGCTAAGATTTTACTTGAAATATATCTATTCCTCATTAACATTTATTCAAGTCACTTATTTAATAAAAATAAGTTCTCTACTTTGAAATTTTATAGGGTTCAATATCAAGGTATTTTATTAAATGGTAACCTAGAGTAAATTCAAAAGAAGAATTTAAAAGAGAAAAGCACTAGGCTTTAAAATGAATACTATCAATATTGGTGTTCGGATTGCACACAAATATAAAAAGAAAAATTAGAGAAAAACTGGCATAATGAAAGAATAATTTCAAAACTTACCATTTTAATACATAATAAATTTCCATAATGAAGAAAGGATTACTAGTGACACCAGACACGATTTCTTATGCTGCTAGTAAGTATCATTTAACAGTCAAATTCAATTTAATGCCTAATCCAGAGCCATACCACAAATGTGCAAGCCCTATTTTTGTCTGTCAAAAGACAGTTATGGATGCTAGCTTTCTCCTCGCAATTTCTTAGTTTTGCAAACAATTACAAAATTTTTAGCAGGCCAAATGGCCCCATGTTCCCTACCCCCACCCACAGATTTTCCTTCTTTTTTAGCCCCTGTAACATCAGAAGAACTTTTTTTTTAAACTGTAAATAAATCCTAGTAACTAGTTATAAGATTTATTCATAGATGCTCTCAATGATACTATGAACTAGTATCCTCGTGAACTGTTAATAATTTATGTAAGACATCTAAATCCAGTTTTTTACAGCCAGAATTCACATTTGAACAAGTAAGAAAACACCAAACAGACTGAAGGTAAATCTAAAGATGTACAATTAGTTTTACAAGTTAACTAATTCTTTAAGTTTAATAAAGTCTTTGGCAGTTGTTGTTTGCTTCAATTCTGCGAGCATATGATGCGACTGGGGGGTTAGGATCTAAAATTTAACGGCTACACAAAGTAGGATGCCCTCTATCCTGAGTAGGAAGAAGAGATCACAATACAGGGATATTTTGCAAGTGGTTCCTTTGATTGAGTTAGTTTCTAAACGGAAATAAAAAGGCACAGAGAGGGTGCTTACAATATTTTTGCTGAATAAACTAAACATTAAAAACTAAAAAGGGGGTTTAATTGTTGGTAGGTTACTCTAAAAATAATAACTAACCTCTGTTACTCTAAAAATGTTAACTAAAAGTAGACCATTATATATTAACTTATATTTAAACCAAGTAATCCCAACCAAGTAAGTCTCAAAAAATATTAACAATAACATGTTCTAACAATAATATGTTAACTTTATTAATATTTTCCCATGGTCTGGAAACACTAATTAAAAAACTGGGTCCTATTAAATAAATGAATAAAATCTAGTGAGACAAGTGCTTATTCAAATATGTTGAATTTGAATCACTTCAAAAATTTTTTAATGTTTATTTTTGAGAGACAGAGAGAGACAGTGTGAGCAGGGGAGGGGCAGAGAGAGAGAGAGACACAGAATCTGAAGCAGGCTAAGGCTCTGAGCTGTCAGCACAAAGCCCGACACGGGGCTCGAACTCACAGACTGCGAATTCATGACCTGAGCCAAAGTTGGATGCTTAACCGATGAGCCACCCAGGCACCCCTTGAATCACTTCAGATACAATATCTAGTAATTTAATATTTATGTATCTAACAAAATTTAAAATACAACAATGTAAGAAACTTAATTTAAAAATATGAAGTAGCTACCTGTGATATACCTGTATATAATACTTGTAATTATTTTTATTAGAGATACAAAAAATTAAACGAAATTTCTTCCTGTCAAAAATCAAAGAGAATGTATAGTCACACTTAAGTATTTTAAAACATTTTCCCTAAAAAAAGCTAACTTATGCTACCGTAAATATAAGAAGCCAAATATACTGTTACGTACATTAATATGAAATTGAGTAAACATATGAACTGTTATGTTTCTCGAATGCCTATTCTTATACTGTTATCATTTCCTTTTAGAATTTATCATGAATTTAAATAATAGCTTTCTAACAGTGATTCAGGGAAGTATATGGGCACATAAATATAATCCATTTTCCCCTGAAAATATATTATGTATTTGAGTAGAACACAAAGCCTGCATAGAAAAGTTCCAATGTTTTAGAAGTACTTCCTCTGCCATTAGAAGCTGGTTTTATTTTTTGATGTTAACTTTTTTTAATGTTTATTTATTTTTGAGACAGAGAGAGACAGAGCAATGGCATGGGAGGGGCAGAGAGAGAGGGAGACACAGAATCTGAAGCAGGCTCCAGGCTCCGAGCTGTTAGCACAGAGCCCAATGTGGGGCTCGAACTCACCAACCGCGAGATCATGACCTGAGCCGAAGTCGGATGCTTAATCAACTGAGCCACCCAGGTGCCCCTACATGATACTGTTTTTTAATGTTTTAGTTATGAAAAAGAAACTGGGATGAAAAATTTCATATGTATCACATTTAAAAATAGTCTTTGCTTTTAAATGGATGTGATTTTCTTTTAATCTTTCAAAATAATAATGTAAATGAAGATAATGATGTTTGGCCTGAATTTGTCTAAGCTCCTTTGCACAAATTGTTTATTTTCAGTTAAACCCTCAGACTCAACTTTTATAGGGTAAACAAATTATAAAACATTGCCTTGGAGATACAAAATGAATATAATTTTTTAAGTCTTATTATAGAATCCTAGATGACACAAATATGTGACACATGTGTGCAAGTACCCACTTAATATTAGCATGAAGCTAAAAATTTCTTAGCAAAAAGCAGGTAAAAAGAGACATAATCTTATTATCTTATTTAAATTTAAAGAAATGTAAAGCTAAATCTTTTATTTTTTAATGTTTATTTCTGAAAGAAAGAGAGAAAGATGCAGAGTGCAAGCAAGGGAGGAGAAGCAGGCTCCAGGCTCTGAGCTGTCAGCACAGAGCCTGACACGGGGCTTGAACTCACTGGAACCATGAGCTCATGACCTGAGCTGAAGTCGGATGCTTAACCGACTGAGCCACTCAGGGGTCCCAAAGCTAAATCTTTAAATAAATAATCTAGAAGAATTATCAGTCTGGTTCATGTGATTGCATGGTCTTATGTATCCAAGGACACCAGAATTTCTGTAATCTTACACAGCACCAATTCTGAATGTCAAACATTAATGTTCAGTCAAAAATAATTTCAATTAAAATTTTGCACGTTTTCACCTTTTTCAATTTTTGAGCCTATTGATTCCACTACAATCATATTTTTCAGATTAGGGGGTCTGGCCAAATTATCTATGGGTGAAATTAAATGCTTAGATATCCAGTCCCATCAGTGGCCTGGGGGCTTCTCCTGGGCAGCAACGTGTTTGAATTATGAGTCTATAGAGTCTGGCATTGGAGTAAGGACTAAAAAATGTTCACTGGATAATTGATACATGAAGGGACAAACTAAAATATTTCTATAGAGACAGAAACATGAAATACTCCGAAATGTATTTATCAAGTCAGCAATATTTATTCTTCTAAAAGAATACGGAGTGAGAGTTTCTGGCTCTCCCTGATGACTAAAGCTCAGAGCAAAGAGGAAGATGGGGCACAAGTATTACCGATCTTGAAGAGAGCCACTGAATAAATGTATTTTTGTTTTTTGTATAAATTCTTTATATATTTTGGATATTAAGACCTTATCGAATATATCATTTGCAAATATCTTCTCCCGTTTAGTAGGCTGCCTTGTTGTTTTGCTGAGGGCTTCCTTTGCTGTGAAAACACTTATTTTAATTTTGCTTTTGTTTCCCTTGCCGAAGGAGACATATCTAGAAAAATGTTTCTATAACCAATGTCAGAGAAATTACTGCCTACAATTTCTTCTAGTTTTATAGCTTCGGGTCTCACACTTAGGTCTTTAAACCATTTTGAGTTTATTTTTTCACATGGTGTAAGAAAGTGATCCAATTGCATTCCTGTGCATGTGAGCGTCCAGTCTTCTCAGCACCACTTATTGAAGAGATTGCCTTTTCCCTATTGCATATTCTTGCCTCCTTTGTTGTAGATTAATTGATCACATAAGCGTGGGTTGATTTCTAGGCTTTGTATTCTGTTCCATTGATCTATGTGTCTATACTGTGCCGGTATCACACTGTTTTGATTACTACAACTTTGTAGCATATCTTGAAATCTGGATATGTGATATTTCTAGCTTTGTTCTTTCTCAAGATTGCTTTGGTTATTCAGGGTTTTGGGTGGTTCTATACACATGTGTACGGAACCATAAAAAACAAATTTGATCAGAATTACTTTCCTGACATCAATCTGTACTGGTTCTCCACTGCTCATAGGTTGAAGGTTAAATACATGTTAGAAGCTTCAGCTTGCCATTAAGGTCTTTATAACCTAGGTCACTCCTGCATCGTATCCAAAATTACTCTGTATAGTAGGCATTATCTCCACTAAGACCTGTTTTCTGGCCCAGCTGAAGTGTATAGAAATCCTTCTGTTTGGTTAGCAGAGCCAACTCATTCTGGGCCCTGCACCTCTGCCTGCCCGATGTCCGAACACTTACTTTACTGTAATGGTCTTTAGTTGTGCTTCTACCTTGTTTGGGTTTGGTGCCATGATTAACCTATCTTCTCCTTTCCTTGATTAATGACTTTTTCTTATGACTCAAGCTAACCTCTTCATAAAGGCTTAGTAGTACTATAATTGTTAAGTAGTACAGGGAAAACTCTAAAGTCCTATTTCCTGGCTTCAAATTTTGGCTCCGCCATCTAGAAGCTATGTGACTTTGGCCACTGAACATGTAAATATGTCCCTTTGTTTCCTCAATTGTAAAAAAAAAAAAAAAAAAAAAAAAAAGGTATGGAGGGGATAACAACAATACCTTCTGCAAAGGATTAGTGTCAAGAAAGTACTTTGAAATGTACTCAGCACACAGTTAAACTCTCAACATATACTGGTTATTATTTTTACTAATACCTAGTTTATTACCTAGAAGCAATAGGACAGAAAAATTCTAAGCAGTTAAATTATACATGCAAACAAGCTGCACACACTACTCTGAACTTAAATAACTTGTAGTTAGAAAAACAATGTCACATGCTGAAGTTTAATGCAGCTTCCTATCATGAGTTACAGCAAAAATGTGGCATAGTACCCAAATGAATGGAAGCTTGATAGTTTTAATGTGGAGTCAAGAGAAAAAAAGCATAAATTATTCTAAACAAGGAAGAAATGCTCACAGATGAGGGCAACTCATAAAATACAGAAGGGAGCTCACAGGTTGACTAAGTTTGGAAAATGTTTTTTAAAAATGACAACAAAAGACAGGGATATCCACTCTCACCACCATTATTTAACATAGTACTGAAAGTCATAGCCACAGCAATCAGACCACAAAAGAAATAAAACGCATCCAAGTTGGCAGGGAGGAAGTAAAACTTTCACTATTTGCAGATGCCATGATACTACATACAGAAAACCTGAAAGACTCCAGCAAAAGAATTGTTAGAACTGGTAAACAAATTCAGTCAAGTCACAAGATACAAAATCAATCTACAGAAATCCATTGCATTTCTATACACCAATAATGAAGTGCAGAAAGCAAAATTTAAAAACTCAATCCCATTGACGATTGCACCCAAAACAATCAGATACCTAGGAATAAGCTTAATCAAAGAGGTAAAAGACCTGAAAACTATAAAACTCTAATGAAGGAAACTGAAGATGACACAAAGAAATTTAAAGACATTACATGCTCCCAGACTGGAAGAACAAATATTGTTAAAATGTCTATACTACCCCAAGAATCTGCATGTTTAATGCAATCTCTATCAAAATCCAACAGCATTTTCCACAAAGGTAGAACAAACAATTGTATAATTTGTATGGAACCACAAAAGACCATAAATCACCAGAGCAATCTTGAAAAAAAAAAAAAAAGCAAAGCTGCAGACATCACAATTCTGGACTTCAAGTTACATTACAAAGTTACATCACAAAACAGTATGGTTCTGGCACAAAAGCAGACACATAGATCAACAGCACAGAAAACCCAGAATGAACTCACAACTATATGGTCAATTAATCTTCAACAAAGCAAGAAAGAATATCCAATGGGAAGAAGACAATCTCTTCAACAAATGGTGTTGGGGAAACTGGACAGCAACATGCAAAAGAATGAAACTGGACCACTTTCTTACACCATACATAAAAACAAATTCAAAATGGACGAAACACCATTGGCCAGAAGATGGCTGTAGCAACTTCTCTCTAGATAGGTCTCCAGAGGCCAGGAAAACAAAGCAAAAATAAACTGCTAGGGCTTCAGCAAAATAGAAAACTTCTGCACAGTGAAGGAGACAACCAAAAAAACTAAAAAGCAACCTATAGAATGGGAGAAGATGTTTGCGAATGACATATCTGATAAAGGATTAATATCCAAAATATATAAAGAACTTATAAAACTCAACACCTAGAAAACAAATAATCCAATTTAAAAATGGGCAGAAGAGATGAATAGACATTTTTCCAAAGAAAACATACAGATGGCCAACATACACATGAAAAGATGCTCAACATCATTCATCATCAGGGAAACGGAAATCAAAACTACAATGAGGTATCACCTCATACCTGTCAGAATGGCTAAAATCAACACCACAAGAAACAACAGGTGTTGGCAGGGATGTGGAGAAAGGAGAACCCTCTTGCACTGTTGGTGGGAATGCAAACTGGTGCAGCCACTGCAGAAAACAGTACGGAGTTTCCTCAAAAAGTTAAAAAGAGAACTACCCTATGATCCAGCAATTGCTCTACTAAGTATTCACCCAAAGAATATAAAAATACCAATTCAAAGGGATACAGTGCACCCCAATGTTTATAGCAGCGTCATCTACAATTGTCAAGTTATGGAAACACCCCAGTGTCTGTTGACTGATGAATGGATAAAGATGTGGTATACAGACACAACGGAATATTACTCAGACAGAAAAAAAAGAATGAAACCTTGCCATTTGCAACAATATGGTTGGAGCTAGAAGGTTTAATGCTCAGCGAAATAAGTCAGTCACAGAAAGACAAATACCATATGTGGAACTTAATAAACAAAAGAAATGAGCAAAGGGGAAAGAGAGAGGCAAACTAAGAAACAGACTCGTAACTATGGAGAACAAACTGACGGTTACCAAAGGGGAGGTGGCAGGGCTGGGGTGGGGGGACAGGTGAAATAGGTGATGGGGGTTAAGGAGTGCTTCTGTGTTGTATGGAAGTGCTGAATCACTATACTGTACACCTGAAATTAGTATTACACTGTATGTTAACTAATGGGAATTTACATAAAAACTTTTAAAAAACGACAACAAAAAGGTAACCTGGTAGCATATCTAAACAGCTGCTGTTAAATGCTGGCTGCTAGACTGCTAAGGGTTGCACAATGACTTAATTTCCTTAACTCAGTTGTTTAAAGAATATTTTTCTATAAGGCTATACCTATAATACTATCATAAAGGAAAATGGCAAAATAGAATTTGCTTGCAGATACTAGCTGTAATTAACTAATATCTGCAATTCAAGGTGGGGACTTAACTGCATCTTGTTTCTATTGTACTTTATATAGATACACTAAGGGGAAAGCTTTCAGTGTTCAGAGTCAGGGCAAGAATCATTAAATGTTTCAGATCAAAAGTAAGGCAATTCCAGGAATTTTGTACCATTACTGAAGTTCTAGTGAATTAAAGACAGTACATTTCTTTTCATCAAAGTATACAATCACTAAAATGACTAGCTTTTTTAGGTCTTTCTTCCATTAGCAACAATAATTCACAACTGACTATTCATTTGACTAGTTACTAAAAGAGCATGGTTGATTATTAGCTTTTTATATATTTATAAATTTGTAACTCTATCATATAACTTCACTGCATTCTCAGATTAATATAGAAAGTTAAAAACTGACTACTGAAGGCCTGTAGAATTACAACTGGATATT
Organism: Acinonyx jubatus; assembly: GCF_027475565.1. Taxonomy (NCBI): domain Eukaryota; kingdom Metazoa; phylum Chordata; class Mammalia; order Carnivora; family Felidae; genus Acinonyx; species Acinonyx jubatus. The sequence goes on along the minus strand of NC_069394.1, from coordinate 38,289,080 downwards.
CTAAGCCAGGTTACTGAGCCTTCTGTAAGATACTTTACTAATTAACACCAGCTTTAATTATACCTTATACTGCATATCAAGCTAAACATACACTACTACTTAATTCATACAGAAAAATCAGTTCCTTTATTAAGAACCATGAAAAATATACCTTCGAAATAAATTAATGAAATTAAGATATTTGTTTTCTACAATTCTTTTATCTGTTACTATATACTACTTTGATACCCTCTTTCATTTATCTCCTTAAGATCTGTCTATATTTATGGGAAGAAGATTTTTCCACTACTGACAGACAAAATTATGAACCCAAACTAGTTTGGTTTTGAACCAAGACAACTACATTTTGAGTTTACAAAAAAAAGGTTATTTACTGGAAAGCCTTCCAATACGATGAATCCAACCTAATGAAACTATTTTATTGAGTGAGAAGTTCTATGGGACAAAGTTGCCAACCTAATGTCAGGATGGGAGAGAATGTGGAGTCACTATTAGGGTGACCAGGCCAACAAATCTAACAGTCCCAAAAAGAACAATATACTTCTCACTGTAAAAGATGTATATTGGGGAGTATGATGGAAGCTTCTTATGTAAAGGGTTTTGACACTAAACTACCACGTATATCCTGAAAATCTGAATTAAGTATGAAAGTACAAAAATAATTTCAGATTTAAAGAAATTTCATTTATGACAGTTAAAGTAAAACACAACTCTTTTATTACCAACACAACCTGATATATGTATTACTAGTAACCTCAGTTGATCCTAACAACTTATTTTGAAATCTAATGGATTATTTAAGAAGTAAGCACCGTGGGGCATCAGTCTTATATTAAAAGGTGATAAATTATATTGTCCACTCTTTGATCATAAATGCCACAATTGGTTCCTAACATCTCTTTTGATGTAATTATCCCAACAGTCCCCACTGCTTATTAGCCAAACATTCAAAATGAGGTTATGAACAGAAAGCCCACACAGTCAAAATAACTTCCTCAGACATCAACATCAGCCATAACATATGCTTGGAGTATAATACCTTTGTTTTAAAATGTAAAGTAGCCAATTTTTCATCACAATCTTCTAAATAAATGACATTTTAAAAAGAACAAGTTACTATGAGGAAAGTTTATGCTTGTTAGAACTCTTCTTGGTAAGCCATTTTTCTTTTTGCCATGTGCTTTAAACACCTTAATAAATTCCACCATGATGACAAGAAACCACACAGTGCACCTGTGCTCTCTATCTTAATGAATCCAATAAGTACAGGCCTGCTCACTTTAATTTGTAAAGGAAACGATGATACAGTCAGTTTTAACTTAAGGTATTAATTATCCAAATAAGCAGAATTAGCTTAATGTTCCAGTAGATCTTGCCCAGATACAACCACTAAGTAACATTTTTTGAAATTACGGCAGTTTTAAAAACAGCAAGTTTGGGGGAATAAGGAAGCAGAATGCTCCATCCAAATGGATTAAATTATACTGAGGAACCTATGTAGCAGTTCAGAGACACTCAAGTTTTTGTTGACTTTAACTACTACAGAATCAATTAAATGCAGTTTAAATGCCCAGTGGGTAATTAACTGTCGCCGTTTTATGCCTACCTGTATATAAACACATTATCTTTCAAAAAGGCCACTCTCCTTTCAAAACAAAGGTTATAACTGTCTTAAACACCTCAGCATACTGATGGTCAAAATCTTATAGAAACTCCACACGGACCCAGACAATCACATGATATAACTGTGCACATGCCACACGCCATCTGTTGGATATGACTGCCAGCGCAGATTTCGTGAGCTGGCAAAGGACTGAAATAGTCAAGAATTCTGCAAGTATTTCAAAGTGCAGGCTTCTCATTAATTTTAATTTCCTGTTGGCTCTACAAGGAAGGAGTGCGTAGCGAAAGCACAATGTGCCACATACACTCAAGTTCATGCCACATGTACACCTGTAATCATAAACTCTTATTCAGGGCTATCCACTAAAAACACTTGAGATTCTGTGTTTATTTCTTCTTTACCCCAGAAGAAATAAATCTGCCATATCTACATTATCTTTTCATACTTTGTTAATACTTTTGCAAACATCTGGAAATACTTGACAATAATCACTTAATTAATGCAAAGCTAATCGATGACAATATGCTTAAATACTTCACTCGACTGAAGTGGTTTCCTCGGTCCACACAACTAGGGAACGACGAGAACAAGAAGCGCTTTGACAAAAGAGTACACTACAAGGGAAACTCTTAGCCAACATCTCTTTAAAAAGATGAAGCAGATGATACTGTACTGCTACTCTGCTAAAAACTGGTAGATGCTGCTGGCTTTGGTTTGCCCCTCCGGGCTCTCCACAGGGCCTGTGTCACGGACGGCTTTCCAAAGGGCTGGCATTGCTACAAGCGTCTGCATGGGCTCTTGTATTCCACCACTGTCTCCACAACATTACCCTCCAGAACTGCTGGCCGCCGTAGGACAGAGAAAAGATCCTGAGAAAGAAATATTTCTCCAGAACGAGGGACGATTCCTAAGATGCGCACAGTGGCTCCAGGAGCACTTTCTCTGGGCTTGCTGCTTGCTGTGTTTTGTGGCAGTGAGGTGTCAGTTTGCTCATCTGTTTGTTTCCCTAGAACCATACAGACTTGCCAATCCAGGAATCAGAAGTAGACGGGAAAACCACTTAGGAAAGTCTGAGGCAAATTTGCACTTGGAGGGGAGGACTTTATATTTCCTCTGCTACCATTATTGAAACTTTTTTCTCCAGTGCTGCTCTGGAGGAGTCTTGTGCCCATTAGCTCAAAAGGCAATGCAAATTGAATAAATATTTTAAAATCATAGCAATCAAGAAAGGTTACCTTACATTTCAGTTTGAGTCAAAGACAAAAACATGGCTGAGTTACCTAATCCCTCTCATACTAGTAATTATTGTCAACCCAATTTTTTTTTTATTTTTTAAAGATTGGAACCAATATAGTAGGTTAACAGATGGCTTTTAAAGTTTTTGTTCTTGTTCCAAAATCTTTACGTTACCCAAAATATATCTATTTAAGTATAACACTGTAATTTCTGCAAAACATGATCTACAAGCTCTCTATTTAATGCTAAACAATCTGGATGCTAGGGCTGTTTGGAAATAATTCTAACAAAAACTGAAACATTAGTCTAGTGCTATAATAAACAGATTTGCCTTTTATATTTGTTTTTAGGAATCTTCATAGGCATACCCTAAACAGAACATGTTTTGTGGAGTTAAAATAACCGGTTCAATTAGCACAAATATATTTTATGCTATCTTTATTTTACCCCCAAATTGGTGAAATCATAAATTAATACTCCTCTCATCTCATTACAACCAGGAACATTAGCATAAAACAACAGTTCACAGAAAATCCAAAAGATAAATGCTAAAAGAAAATACACAAATTATGTTGCATACAGGCTTTTGGGTAAAGAACGCTTCCTACTCTGCACATCTGTCTAGCAAGTGCCTCTCTGAATGTTTTGTCCTTTAGGAATCTGCTCTGAATACTACAAAAGACAAGTCTTTCACTCTTCTTGAAACCTATTTTCCTCAATGCAAAAGGATAAGCCTTCTATGAGTTGGAAATATGGTCAAAACAACTTTGGGTTGTTTTAAGGAACTTCTACATAATCGACGTAGGAATCACGTAAAAATCCAGTTCTTTTGGAAGGTAGCCTTAAGACACGTCATAAAGGGAGAAGATAAACACATAAACCTTAGCATACTTTATATTTTGATCATTTTTTTTTAACATTCTATGTATCTAATGTATGATGGGATGAATAAGACCAGATTTCCCTTATCATTACCAGCTGGTGTTTTATGTGGAAATCTGTCTTTGCTTTTAGTCCATTTCCTTACTTTGTAAGCAAAGTATCCCATCAAACCCCTTCCACTCTGTCGCACCCATACTGCCTCTTTTCCTACTCCTTTAGCCCTTCTCGCACTCTTTTTTTTTTTTTTTTTTTTTTTACCATACTCACCAGACTCTTGGCAATTCTTTATTCATCCCCTGCTAATCCTTCCTTTATCCATCTCCTCTTTATTCTCATTTACATTCCCCTCAGTGGCTATTACAACATTTTCCACTTTCCTCAAAGTGATGAGAGGGTTGAGCAGTAGTTCCAGCTGACAGGTGTGTAAATGTTGGGGTAGAAAGAACTCTGGTAACTCTGTACCACCGCCCCCCACCCCAATACCTTTTTAAGGCTACATGCCTTGTATACATCAAAAAAGAAATTATTCTGAAAAAACTGGATCCAGTCATGACCTCTTAAAGCCTCTTTCTTAACTGTGAGGACATTTTCCCTTCCTTTTTTTTTTTTTAATTACTTTCACTTTCTACTACCTAAGGTTTGTCACCTTAACCAAAATTATATTCCTTTAAGTTTATTTATTTATTTAGAGAGAGAGTGAGAGAGAGAGAGAGAGAAAGGGAGGGGGAGGGAGAGAGAGAGGGAGGGAGAGAGGGAGGGAGGGTGGGAGAGAGAGAGAGAGGGAGAGAGAAAGAGAGAGAAGGAGGGAGGGAGAGGGGCAGAGAGAGAGGGAGAGAGAGAATCCCAAGCAGGCTCCACGCTGTCAGTATAGAGCCCAATGTGGGGCTCGATCCCACAAACTGTGAGATCATAACCTGAGCTGAAACCAAGAGTCGGACGCTCCACCCCCAAAATCATATTCTTTAATCTAGTAAATCAGCTATTTCAGTGTTTTTAATCTTTTCTAATGTCTCCTATACTTACTTCTGTTTTTGTTGCTTCTTTTCTACTTTATTACTATATTATTTCAAGCCCATTTCACATAACTGATATCCCTTACCTCTAGTCTTTTCCTTTCAATCAACACTGCATACTACCATCGAGATTAATATTCTAGGGGCGCCTGGGTGGCTCAGTCGGTTAAGATTCTTGATTTCAGCTCAGGCCATGATCTCACAGTTTGTGAGCTCTAGCCCTGCATCGGGCTTTGCACTGACAGTGTGGAGCCTGCTTGGGATTCTGTCCCCTGCCTGCGCTCGCTCGCTCTCTCAAAAAAAAAAAAAAAAAAAAAAAAAAAGATTAATATTCTAAAACACTTTCATCATGTCATTCTCCAACTTAAAAACCTTCAATGGTTTTCTACTGTCCAGGTAATAAGAATTCAGACTTTGCAATCTCTCATTCAAGTCTTCGACCATCTGAGCCAGACCTGCCTTTCCACTATCATATTGTTCCAAATGAACTTGAAAGTCTCTACTTCATTTTCATCCAATACACCTCGTGGTTTCCTACCTCTAAGCTTTTTACTACACACATCATCCTGTGGTGCCTGCCTTCCCTCCTTCTGTTATCCATCTTTCAACACTAAGACAAAGTCCCCCTCCACAGTATAATTTCACAAACTACTCCAGCCTTTGCTCAGTCCCTGCTTATGCAAAACCACATGACGTTTGCATTATTGCTCTAGCTTAGAATTTAATTTATATCTTGTTGTAATTTTATAAACTTATTTCTCTATAGAGCTGAGCACAATCCAAGCAGAGAGTAGAGCATTTGTTAAATTAGTTTAATGGTTTATGACAAATTTTGTAATTTCCAGATAGAAGGACTCCAAAATATATGATAGGCTGACAATTTTACCAGAGGTTTAGAGGAGCCGGCCACTGGAAATTCGATGCTTTAATTTACAAAACTAGAAGGAGCCTAAAAGGGACAGTGGAAAGCTACATGTCAAAAGTTGTGTGTGAAAATTTAAAAAGCAGGATACTGAAACGACCCTTACCAAAATCACAAATGACCTCCAATTTCCTAAATTCAAGATTCTAATTTTAGTTGAATTTTAATTATGACAATTTCTAGTGGAACATTTGCAAAGATGATCACAACAAATCCTTTCATTCTGCAGAGCTCTCTGCAATGGGACTCTGCTCTTTTCCCCATCATGAGGTAAAATCGATTTCTAAATCCCTTGAATCTGGACTGGCCTTGTGACATATTTTAACTTAACAGAATATGGTAGAAATGACACTGTGAGAATTCTCTCCTCCTCTTATTTATTTATTTTTATTGTGGTAAAAAATACAGAACGTCAAATTTAGCCTTTTGATGATTTTTAAGTGTACAGTTCAGTGGGATGAGATACATTCACACCGTTATGCAAACATCACCATTATCCAACCCCAGAACTTTTTTCATCTTGCAAAACTGAAACTCTGTGCCCATTAAACAAGAACTCTCTCCTTTCCCCTCTCCCCACAGCCCCTGGCAGCCACCATTCAACTTTCTCCCTCTGTAAATCTGACTACTCTGGGTGCCTCATATAAGTGAAATCACACAGTATTTGTTCTTCCGTGACTGACTATTTCACTTAGCATGATATCTTCCAAGTTTATTCATGTTATAGCGAGGTTACAGCATGTGTCAGAATTTCCTTCCTTTGTAGGCTGAAAAATATTCTCTTGTATGTATATACCACATTTTGTTTATCTATTCATCTATCAATGGACACTTGGCTCGCTTCCACCTTTTGCCTATCATGAATAATGTCACTTGTATATCTTCTTTGGAAAAATATTTATTTGAGTCCCTCACTCATTTTTTAACTGGGTTGTTTGGGTTTTTTTGCTGTTGAGTTGTAGTTCTTTATATATCCTAGATGTTAACCCCTTATCAGATATGTGATTTGCAAATGTTTTCTCCCATTCCATGGGGTGCCTTTTCACTCTATTGACAGTGTCCTTAGATGCACAAAATAATTGATTTTAATGTACCCTAATTTATCTATTTTTTGTTGTTCCCTGTGTTTTTGGTGTCATATCCAAGAAATCATTGCCAAATCCAATGTCAGGAAGATTCTCTTACGTTTTCTTCTAAGAGTTTTATAGTTTTAGTTCTTATGTTTAGATCTTTGATTCATTCTGAGTTAATTCTTGTACATAGTGTAGAGTAAGGGCCCAACCTCATTCTTTTGCACATGGCTGTCCAATTTCCCCAGTATCATTTGTTGACAAGACTGTTCTTTCCCCATTGAATGGTCTCAGTATCCCTGCCAAAAATCACCTGACTATATATGGGACGGTTTATTTCTGGCGTCTTTATTCTACTCAACTGGTCTATATGTCTGTCTTGTTTTGATTACTAAAGCTTTGTATGAGTTCTGAAATCGGTTAAGATGAGATCTCCAACTTCATTTCTCTTTTTCAAGACTGTTTTGACTATTTGAGTCCTTTCAAATTCCATATGAATTTTAGGATGGATTTTTGTATTTCTGCAACAAAAATGTCATTGGGATTTTGACAGAGATCACAATGAATCTACAGATTGCTTTGGCCCATACTGACATCTTAACAATAGTAAATCTTACAACCCATGAACAAGAAATATCTTTCTTTATATTGGTATCTTTAATTTCTTTCAGCAACGCTTTATAGCTTTCAGTGTATAGGTCTTTCACCTCCTTTGTTAAGATTATTCCTAAGGATTCATTCTTTTCGATGCTATTATAAATGGACACTGTGCAGATTCTAGGCGTAGGTCTGAAGAGGCCTTACAACTTCTCTGTCACCCTCTTGGTAGGCTGCTACAACCACATAAAAATGCCAGGCTTGCCTGATAGCATCATATGACCTAGGCTACTGTGGGCACCACTGCCACACACACGAGTGAGGTAATTTTAGGGGTGCCTGGGTGGCTTAGTCGGTTAAGCGTCCAACTCAGCTCAGGTCATGATCCCACAGTTCATGAATTTGAGCCCGGCATCGGGCTCTCTGCTGTCAGCACAGAGCCTGCTTTGGATCCTCTGTCCCCTTTTCTTTCTGCCACTCCCTTGCTTGCCCTCTCTCTCTCTCGCCCTCTCTCAATAATTAACTTTTTTTTTTTTTAAGAGTGAGGTAATTTTAGAGAGATCATTCAGATCCCGTCAAGCTGCCAGATGATTACAGCCACTTGACAGACCCCAGGTAAGACCAGGAGAAGAACCACTCCACCGAACCTAGTCAAAATGCTTACCCACAAAATTGTGAACAAATAAAATAGTTGTTATTTTAAGCCATTAAGTTGGGGGTGGGTAGCAAAGACTAACTGAAACAGAAATAGAATTAAATCATTTTATTTGCTATTTCTTAACCATGATAATTTATTCATTACTTTGTAGCTCATTTCAAACTGTTTCTCAGAGGCTATTAAGATTTATTCCAACTGAGACAAGACAAAGTTCTTTGATGCTAAATACTCTACATAATTCATCATGTTCATGAATGATTTAAAGCTTGAATGTCAGCATTCTAAATAATTTATGATTTTTTAAAAAGTAGACAGCTTAAAATGAAATCTTCCCAGAACTACTACAGAAATATAGATTTTATTTTTGAATATCTAACTTCAAAATTGAAAAGACAAAATTAAGTAGATATTACAATTAATGTTTTCAGGCAAACTTGCACCCTTGCTGAAATTTGCTAGCTATCTGTACTAACTATATTGGGAATAGATTTTGAAACTTTAGTATCTGATTATTTCAAAACACAATCACAATATTTAGGAGAAAAGCACTAAACATTAAAAATACTTACAATCCCAAAGCATTTAGAGGCATGTTGACTAAGCAAAATGGCTATTATTTAAAAACATTAAAGATATACCTATACCTAAAATTCTATTTACTTATAAAGAAATGCATTTATTTATATTTACAGCTGTAACTATAACTATAGGATTATAGTTATTTTATGTGGAAAAAAATCTTACAGAACAATATGCAAAACTAACATATTATTTAAAACATGCTAAAGCAAAAATTTACTCCATAAAAATTTCTACTCCATTAAAGAACTCATTTTGAGAATTTACTTCAAGATGTAGAAATAGTTGCTTTAGAATTGTTCACCTATATTATATGCAGTCTTTAAAAGAAATGAATAACAAGGAGCAGGGCAGAAGAAATAAAGAGAAAATATAACAAAGAAGCAATGAGGCACAGTTTTATACTGAAATTTATATGCTAACTAGATCTACAACAGGACTATTATTTCTGACAAACCAAGTGGAATTAACACTTACCAAGTAGAAACTAATTCAATTAACTATCAAAGTTGAGGCAAATTTCTCAAAGTCTATGTCATAAATACCTTTGTACCATTTACTTTGGAAAGTAAATTTACTGTCAGAAATACCTGGTATTTGCACTATTAAAATATGTTTTTAAGTTTATTTATTTTGAGAGAGAGAGCACACACAAGCAGGGGTTAGGACGGGATGGGGGGAGGGAGGGAGAGAGGGGAAGAAAGAGAGAGAGAGAGAGAGAGAGAGAGAGAGAGAGAGAGAGAGAGAGAGAATCATAAGCAGATCCCGTGCTGTCAGCACGGAGTCTGACACAGGGCTCGATCCCATGAACTGTGAGACCATGACCTGAGCTGAAATCAAGAGTCAGACGCTTAACCAACTGAGGCACCCAGGCGTCCCTAAAAACATTTTTTGACATAGCTGTTATTTTAGTTTTAAAGAGTCCTAAACATTTCTCTAAATTTGGTCTCTGATTTATTTAGCTATAAGCAATTATTTACATTTCTCTGCAAATACCTGTCTACAAGCAAACTATAATTTTACCACTCTCTTATCTACATATATAGCTATACACTGAATATTAATACACTCATTGTCTAAATTTTATACACACACACACACACACACACACACACACACTGTGCTTCTCAATGTGATGATAAAATGAAGAAGGATAAAACATAAATGGAAGAATTAAAATGTACTTACAAAGTCAAAGTCTCCATCCTGAGGAACTTTCCAGTTGTCAGGAAAAGCATTTTTGGACATAGGAAAGGGTTCATGCATGTTCTGATTACAGTTTTCATGACTTTTATTCTTGAAGTCCTGTTTATCAAAGTAGTCCATAAAAGACGGTCTTTGTACTTGTGGTGAAGTTGCGTTTCCTTAGGTAAACAAAGAACACAGAAACGGCATAAGTTCTTACATTTAAAGAAGTGTGGTTTTTATCGAAGTATGATTTTTTTATTGAGCAAATAATAAATTTGCACTGGTCAGATTCAAGGCCAACATCGTCAATTTAATGAAGAACAAAGTAAAATGAAACAATGAAAAAACAAAAATATCCAGGCCACATAAAAATTTGACTAATGATTAGGCAAAGACCCACAATATTCTTAGATTGTAGAAAACATTTGAGAATTTTGGCAAGAATCTTTATTATAGTTTTTTTTACTAAAAATCGTTTCAAGTATATTGAAGTCTGTCAAATGAAGTAACATTTTAAAACACACTTATTTTTAAACACCTAAGCCTCCATTGTTATTGTCATTGCACACCACAAGCTAAAGAAGTTATAAGGACTTACCCAGGTTTCTCTTATGTCTTTGTTTCCTTACAGTCTTTCTAGCTGATTCCACCTCATCCTGGACTCCCATGGTTTCGCCTATCAGATTTATATGTGACTCCTAACTGTCACTTCACCAGCCTAGATCTTGCTTCTGAGTTCTATTTCTAAAACTTTGCCATATTTAAGTCAGAAAACCAATTTTTTATTTCTAAAGCTCACTTCTAAGTTCTATATCTTGACTTTCCTACTGCTTACTTTTGGACTACTCCATCTGAGGTGAGTCAGAGTTACCTCAAACTTACCAGTTCTAAAACTAAAGCTAACTTCTAAAGTTTAATGTCCTTAAGGTTCATCCATGTATTAGCATGTGTCAGAATTCCCTTCCTTTTTAAGCTAAATAATATTCCATTGTATGTATAACTCACATTTTGTTTACCCATTCATCTGTCAATAAACACTTTTGACTATTTTCAATAATGTTGCAACGAACATGGATGTACAAATATTTCGAGGCCCTGCCGACTATATGTTTTTAAGTCTTTTTAAGCTAATCAAGTTTTTCTCTATACATCTGCAGATCTTTATTTACAAGTAATTTTATTTTTTAATAGCTACATAGAGGCCTTTTGCATTTTCTTACAGGTGCTTTAATGGTTGTACCTAATCCCTGATCAAGTGAGTCATTATGATACAATGTAAGCAAACATGAATAATTATTAGTAAAAGTAATGTTTATTTTTTATTTTCAGTCTATGAATTATGTCTTTTATATGTGTTTCTGAGTTTATCTTTTCGTTAGACTATAAGTTCCCTAATGCAGGAACCCAAATAATTTCAAATAAGAGAACTATGATCATCAAGGAGTGTTTTTGATTATCCACCCAGATGTTCAACATCAATGGCATGAGGAAGAGCTAATGAGATGGTATGTGGCATTTCAACATCATTACTTTTGAATTAGTAAGAGGCTGCTAGTATTTCAGTACTAGCAACTGTGAATTGGCAATAATAAATTTGAGAAATTATTGTGACTACTACAGTTTTTAGAATGATCTGTCCCAGTGAAGTCAGAAGGAATTTGATATTCAGAATATGCATGTATTAGTGGAAAAATAGGGGAAAAAACTGTTTATCTAAAGACTCATCATCTAATTAGAACTGCTCAGGCTTTAGAAGGCTTGAAAATAAGGGTGAGAAGACATCTGGGACCCAAATGGTACCCCCTGAAAAGATACTAGACATTCCATCAAAATTAGGATAGTATAAAATATCAATATGCATAGTCAACCTTCAGAACTTACAACACTCTCATATCCCACATACAAAATCCATGAAAAAAGAACTCCTCAGGGACAATGTATCAAGATAACAGCCAAAGCTGTCTTTAGATTCCCTGTCAGAACAGACTTTACTGGTATGTTAAAAATGAACAAAATATAGGAGGAAAGGTACAATATCTCAATAATCAATAAACGTAATATAAAGATTTTATTATCAATTTTCTTCCCTAAATAAATTATCAATTTATTATCAATTTTCTTCCCTAAAATCTCCTATTGTTAAAAAAAGAAATTGTTTAATTTGATGAGGTTAAATTACTGACATTTGGATGGGACATACATTCCAATAACATTTTCAATAGATTTTAAGAACTCCTGATTCACCTCTGGGCCTCATTATTTTTTTTCCTTTTTTTTTCTTTTTCTATTATTATTATTATTATTATTATTATTATTATTATTATTATTTAATTTACACCCAAGGTTAGTTAGCATACAGTGCAACAATGATTTCAGGAGTAGATTCCTTAATGTCCCTTATCCATTTAGCCCATCTCCCCTCCCACAACCCTCCAGTAACCCTCTGTTTGTTCTCCATATTTAAGAGTCTCTTATATTTTTTCCCCTCCCTGTTTTTATATTATTTTTGCTTCCCTTCCCTTACATTCATCTGTTTTGTCTCTTAAAGTCCTCATAGGAGTGAAGTCATATGATATTTGTCTTTCTCTAATTTCGCTTAGCATAATACCCTCTAGTTCCATCACGTAGTTGCAAATGGTAAAACTTCGTTCTTTTTGACTGCTGAGTAATACTCCATTGTATATATATACACCAATCTTTTTTATTCATTCATCCATCTATGGACATTTGGACTCTTCCCATAATTTGGCTATTGTTGATAGTGTTGCTATAAACATTGGGGTGCATGTGCCCCTCTGAAACAGCATACCTGTATCCCTTGGATAAATACCTAGTAGTTCTGGGCCTCATTATTACAAGACATCTTTATCTCCAGAATTAAAATTTGGCTCCTATGGAAACCTTTTATTACAAAATAAATCCAGGAATTTAACCTCAATTTTTCTCTACCTCTTCCTTTTTTATGAGAATAAATAATAAAATATTACAAGTGTTGCTCGATGAATTTTCTATAAAATGAGTAAGTCAAATGATGGAGGGGAGAAAGATAATCCCTCAAATGAAAACTTTCTCTGCTTGATACTCTTTTCTTGTTTAAGAGTAATTTTGTAATAGGATTAGTTATTTGTAAGTTCTTATTTTAACCAGCTAGTCTTAAGATGGGTTACACACATAGAGATCTCAAAAATTTGGCACTTGGTACGAGAAAGGGTTATCAATATTTATATAGTAAAATCAGAATCAAAAGAGTAACAGTGGCCTCGCTGGCAACTCATTCCTGGAAAAGTAAGACACCATGGAGATCACAATTACTAACTGCATTTGACAAACACAGATTTTCACTGCAGCACATTTCTAAACAGCACTCTTTTAAAAATGAATTTTGTATATTAGGTGCTTTGGAAAAATAAAACAAAACAAAAACATATTATGACATCATTAATCCACTGAAGCCAACAGCACTCCCTGACCAATGCCCCTCTCGCTTCCCACACCAGGCCAGGCTCACATTGCTCTTAGCTGTTGTCCCTCTAGTCAATACTGGCTTCACCAAAGAGACTCTAGTTAGTCTTCCTTGTCTGCTTCTCAATTAGGAGACATGAAATTCTTCATCCTAGAATCTTCACCAATGTCCTGGTGTTGTACTGAAACTGTCAGGGTCTTGTGATATACTAGTGACTCTTAATACAGACCTTTGTGTCTCAGTAAATATAAGATTAATATTTTCTTATTGGAAACTAATATTTATAGAGCAGTTATTCTAATATGGCCTACATTTTAACAGCAGCAACGTGCACAGGAAAGGAGAGGAGAAAAATAAAATCTTAGAAGTTGCTTTTCTGGGGTGCCTGGGTGGCTCAGTTGGTTAAAGAGTCCACCTCTTGATCTCAGGTCATGATCTCACAGTTGTGAGACTGAGCTTGGCATAGGGCTCCAAGCAGGGAGCGTGCGCTCACTCACTCTCTCTCTCTCTCTCTCAAAAAAAAAAAAAAAAAAGATGGAAGATTGCAATAAAAGAATAATTTTTAAAAAGTTGCTTTTCCAATACAGAGAATAATAAAGTAGAGGAAAACTTTTAATCTTTTATAACAACCTTCACAACAAAAAGTAATTTGGGCTGGGGAGGTACTTCCTTTAGAGATGTAGAGAGTAAGGAAGAAGGATAAAGCCAAGCAGTATTCTTGTCTGCCATGAGTCAGAAGAGTAAAAGCAGAAATAAGTAGTGGCAATAGAAAGGGAAGAGACAGGCCAATCCCTGGAGCTGACTAAAAGAAAAAAGAAAATGACTAAGGAATTTCTTTCTGGGAATCTATGTTTACATCCCAACAATCCTGTGCTGGTCCTAACCCTATCTTAATCAGGAGCTCCTATCCCAAGTCACATGTGCTAGCAATAGTGTTCCAGTGTCTTAAAGTGAAAATTTTGCCTACCCTAATATCAATAGATCCTCCCTTCCTTGAGGTGCCAAGGTGTCTCTCTTGTGGAGAGGAATGGCCATGTAACACAATTCTGGCCAACGACACAAAAGATGAGGGCTTCTAGGAAAGTTCAATTTTCTTGGTGCAGGTAATACCCCCAGTTTCTTCTTGCTCTTTCTTCCTGCCTGGAATGCAGACTTGATGGCTGAAGATCTAGCAGTTATTCCATAAGCAGGAGGACAAGAGAAGGTATCTTTGATACCTCAAAGACAGTGTCACAGAAAGGATCACTAAGGACCGCATGAAATCAGTCTACCAATGCAGGATGCTCTGCTTCTCGATCTCTTGTTAAATGAGAAAAGAAATTAATCCTACTTTGTTAAAACCACTATTATTTGGGTTTTCTGGTACACAGAGCCAAATTCAGTCCCCAACTGATACATTCCTGTTCCCAAGTGGAGCATGTAGGAAGAGGTAAGAGCAGCAATCTTCAGTTTTACTGTAGGAATACCCCAATTTGAAACCTGAAATCTGCTATTATTCATAGTGGTTTAATTTTCATTGCATTTTAGATACACCATCATATTAAGTGTCTTTTACAGGCTGGCCTAAATACCTATGGTAAAATGCCTGTTGGGCTCCACACTCAGAATCTGGAAAAATAACCCATTCCTAAATTAGAAAGAAACATTCTCACAGAGAGTTAACAAAAGTCTAAAAATCAACTTAAATAAAAGACGGAAGTCTATTCCATTAGATTTTTCTTTTCAGATAACTTTATAACAAGATCTGCTGACACATAATTTTTAATTCAAATTATGTGCTTGCAGTTCCAAATATTTTCCATTGTTTAACTGAAAACATTTAACTTTAAACGTATTAACACTTAGAATATATCTTGGTTATACATAAAGAACATGCTAAAAACAACTTTTTAAAATTTCTAAGGACAAAAATAGGTCAGGATTGTTTTAAAAGTTATGAAGGGGGGCAGCTGTAATTGCCTAGGAACGTGTAACCACACAATGTCAAACACATGCCCAGGGAGTGCAGTGGGGCCTCCAAGGAGATGCATGCTCACAGAAATATGGGACAGAGAGGGTGATGTTTCTGACCTACAATTAATTTTTGAAAAGAGGAAAAAAGAAATAGTAGGCCCTTCAACAGAAGAGTGAGGTGGAAAAATCTCACGGTGGTAAGCTCTGTCTTATGTGATTGCGGTTGCTATGGCAAATACTTTTTTTAAACACAGAAAGAACAATCACATTAAACTGACATCAATTTCTCCAGTTGCAGCTGAATTCTGACCCTAGCTTATATAAAAATATTTTTATTTTATTAATAAATTTAATGTTCCAAATTACCTTGTCCTCAATTTTGGCCCCAATTCCTTCAACTACCTGCTGTGGAACTAAGAATTCTTTAGCAATAAAGACTAAAATAATCACCACTCAATCCCTTTGTGCATTTGAAAGTTTAAAGAAAAAAAAATTGTTTTGCTTCTCCTTCACACATACCCCAGAACATGTACAAGGAAACTAAACTGTGTGAATATAATACCTTTAGCAAATATGCCAGTCATTAACTTTCTTAATTTGCACATGTCTTCTAAGCAGGTGAAATGTCTTCATGGGAATTTAAATATATAAAGGAATTTCAAAAATACTTTAACAAAATGTAATTTGTTTGATTTTTAATTTCTTAACATGATGATGACAAAGACACTTAAGTGTAGGGAATGAAATAACAATTAATCACAACTTTAGCCTAAGATATTTTCACATCAAAGGAATTTATGAATATTACCTAATTTGATCTTCTAAAAATATTTTAAGATGTGGGTGTTCTACCTGATTAATGATCTTGGAAATCTGTTCTTTAATTTGCTGCCAGGAATACAGTGAATATACATAAAAGCCAGGATGTTAGTACAGAAGCTACTGACATCAGCTTTTTCTTAACTTCATCGGACTATTTTAAAACAAAGGAGGATACAGACAACATGGAGAAGATCCAGAGGCTATTCATAAAAAAGATTAAAAGCTTAGAAAATAATACCTGCACAAAGGTTAAAGGGACTGAAATTGTTCAGCCAGAAAAAAGTCTGAGGACACCATTTAATAAGCATCCAAGTATACAAGAAGGGTTCTTCCCCAGAAAATAGTGACCAGCTGTTTTCCATCTCCAATGAGGGCAGAATAAAGGAAAACAGACAAATTGAAGCCCAAGGATTTTAGTTAAATAAAAGGGATGATTTCCTGTCTGAGTAATGAGCATTGTAATGGCCACTGTGTGTCTATGGAAATCTTCCTTCAGAGGCCTTTACAAGAAAGACAGATTTTCATTTGTGCAAGGAAGACTACTATTTCACAGGCTTGTCTGTGCTTTTGCTAGTAAAAGAGGTATCCTATGACCAAAATACCTACACTAACAGACCCAAGCTGGGTCACACATCATTGAACATTCCACGGACCAAGAGCACACAGAAGAGCAGACCATATTCAGTACCGGCAGGTAACTCAAAACCACTGTAGCCACACATTTGCTGGACATTTTGTATTTCTGTGAAGAGAAATCAAGGGCTGCTAACTGCCCATATCATTACGGGTATGTGCACCCAGCTGCAGGCGGGAGCGGTAGTTTACTGTTGTCACTTTTATTGCTATGTCACGGGCAAGATCAATCTTACCAATTAAAGATGCATACAAAAGTTTTTCATGAAAGAATGGTAAGATCTCTGATCTCCCCTACCCTGGTTAATTGTTTCTTGGCATCTCAAATTCCATCCTTAGTGATTTACTCCTTTGGTTCAAAGCTCTGGAATTTTGGAGGAAAAGACTCATGAACATAAAACATTATTAATCATTTTATACCTACATGTCTGATGCTTTCCTAAAACAGGTTTTGGGAGAAAGTGAGAAGGAATGGAACTGAACCAGAGCTGTGAGAGAAGATGTTATTTAGCAAAGAAGGGGCCAGGGAGGCTATTGCTCCGAGCAAATGGTCTCTCATTTACAATTTTGTTCAAGGACATCAGATGAATGAGGGAGCAGGAATACACAGGGGTCAGTGTCCCCTTCTTGGTATCTCTCCTAAACCCTTTTAAAATCAATCTAGGATCTATTTCTAGGATACACTCCTAAAAATCTAAAGCAGAACCTAACTGGCTTTCTCTTAGTAATTAAGTGAAATTACATAAATGTGCTGTCCAAAATGAAACAATAAAACTGTGAAATATTTTTAAAATCACTATGTATTATAAATATATGAAAAGAAAATATTTATAAAATACATACTCAATTATAATAACTTAACCCAACATTTCATCATTGACAAACAGGTTATGAAGGTTAATATAAATAATATAAAAGATAAACACGAAAATGGGTAATTTCTCCACCCATTCTTAATACAACATGGCCTCCACTAACTTTACCATCTGGGTCACTCACTCTCTACTGAATATGCTCCACTGTGTCTCCACCCCTCCTATATACTCCAGATAAGTTCTAGGCATTGAGAGCAGAGTGAAGCTGCTTATTTCCTTGCTCTAAAATGTGGTTATTAGTCCTAGCTGCACCTCAGAAGTACCTGTACAGTTTTACTGTTTTGATTTTTTGATTTATTTTTTAAATTGAGATGCCCAGGCCCTACTCTGGCCTGCAGAACCAGTATCTCCGAGGGGCTCCTACTATGATATACACTTCTGAGGTTAGCTACATGGACCCAGGAGCAGGGTTTATCTTGTAAATCAAGCCCACTGCTCCAGTGTGTGGAGATCTCTTAAGATCCTAATCGCGTCTTAGAATGTTATTTATATTTTGCTCCACTTCACGTCATTTGCAATTCCAACAGACTTTCACTGTACAGCTTCATCCAAGTTTCCATAAAAAATGTTAAGCTCAGCCAGCGCTGAGGCCTATGCCCTATAGCATACAATGAGAAATCTTCTCCTTGACAGTTTAAGACTGAACACTACGGCTGAGTGAAATTTAGCAACCACTGCCATTGCCTCTGGTAAGCCTTCTTATTGTACAGGTGGGAAACCTAAACACTGCATTTCCTAGAACTCCCTGCACCTTATCCTGGATAAGTGCACTTTTTCATGATTGGAAAAGAAGGGAGGCAGAAGCCATGAGCCTCTGACAAGCACAGTACTCAAGAGGTAAGGGTTTCTTAGAGCAGCATGCCAGCGTCCAGTCAACAGCCTCACAGGTTGCAGTAGCCCTGGTAGCATTCTAATCCCTGAAGGGCAACAGGGCTTGAGCTCAGTCTGTATCACTGAACTCCAGAGGCCAATGGCAGCCTCTGGATTCACTGCCTTCCTGACTGCAGCAGCTATATATTCCATCCAGGGCCACTCCTGTGAGGTAGAGGCATTCCTGGAGGCCTAGTCTACACAGCCCTCTTTTCCAACGTTTCCACCGATTTTGTTAGTAGTCACATCTCTGACTTAAATCTCTTTATGTTTAAAATGCCCAGAGCAGTTTCTGTTTCCTCCAATAAATGCTGACTGATACAAGCCCATGTAGCTGTAACCATTCAACCCTCATAACAGAACCATCAGCCAGTTCATACTACATAGTGGCTACCAGGATAGCATCAGAAACCTTGTCAAATACTTTTCCAAAATCCTAAAACACAATATCCAAACCCACAATTTCCTCTGACCTATATAAGCTTAGCCATGCTGTCAAAAAAAGGAAATTCTATTATTTTGGTATAATTCATTCCCAGCGAACTATGCAAAGTTGTACTAATCTCAGTCTCCTTTCCTAAAGCATTTATAGATATTCTACACTCCTGCCCGAAAGGGATGTCAAGCTCACCAGCCCCTGAGTAGTGATGTTGATCTGGGGGCCAAACCAGGGTCTGTATATTGGTTCCACTGCTTACTTGCTGTAAGACCTTGGACAAGTCACTTCACATCCCCAAGTCTCAGTTTCCTCAGGGGCAAATGGTAGTAATGATACTACTCTACAGGATCCTTGTGAGGGGTCAGTAAGATCATGTATGCAAAGTCCTGAGCACAACGATGGCCTATGCCAGACCCTCCACTAATGACAGCTATAATTTGAGAAATCCACCTTTTTCTCTTTTCTGAAAATAAAAAATTACAATAAAATTTAAATTTACTCTTTCATGTCTCTTGTGACGCTTTCATGCATTTTTCATTTTTCTCAAAGAGACATCAAATTTCACGAACAGTGGAACATAGTTCTCTCACTTGAAAGTTATCTCAACACACATTATCGATCATACCTCTACTTGCAGATCCTCAGATCAGCTGAGCGATCCCTTCCCATCTCCTCATCTTGCCATTCAAATTGTTCATATTTATGTTTGTGCTACCCTGTTCATTTTGGGGGTCATTATTCCCCATAGCACCCCCTCTGGCTATCTTACTGAATAACTAGAAATGGAGCGAGGTCTTAGAGGAAGGAGGGGAGGGTGGGCGCAAGAGTTTGCCCTGGGAAGGAAAAGGACTGGCTCACTGCTCACTGGCTCAACATGTGCAGTCCCGGGAAGCCCAGGCCTCCCTCACCGTGCAGGAAGCAGGGCTCCAGTTTCCCAAGCTGCTGGAAGGCCAAACTGACAGAGGATCAGATGGAGATTATTTCTTATTGGTGACCTACTCTGCTATGTGCTTGATATATCTACCTAAGTTAATCTGCACTCACACACAAACACATATCCACAAAAGACCAGAAAAACAAATATACATCACTGAAGCTCAGAAAAGATGAACACAGTTAAACGTGGTCTGACTTTAAGTCCCATGGTCTTCTCAGTATACCACATCATTTGTTCAGAAAAGATTTGATGAATTTCTACTATTGTGCTGGATACTGCCTTAAGCACTGGGAATACAGTGGAGTAAATAGATAATCACACAGAAACAAGCAATTACAATACGGTGTGACAGATGCTATTCCGAGGAACAGCATGAAGTGAGCTGGCAGCCTACGGGAGGGGCACCATCCCCCAGCTGGGTCAGTGAGGGAAGCAGCCCCTTGACTGAGCCTGAGAGGATGAATATGAAGTAGCCAAGGAATCAGCAGTCCAAACAGAGGGGCTGTGCAGTGCAAAAGCCCAAAGGTATGAAAGAGCATTCTAAAAGCTGAGGAGCTGGAAGAAGGCTGGACAGGGAATAATGAGCCATGAAACAGAAAGGTGAGCAGACACCAGAGAGTCTACTGCCCTTTAATTCGTGTTGGGCTTTAAGTGAGAGCAATGGGGAGTTGCTGGAGAGCCATAAGCAGAAGAGAGAGATGCTGGATCTGTGGGGGGGGGGGGGGGGGGCTAAGGATGGAGGCAGGGGATCAGTTAGGAAGCCTTTCATGTGAGAGACTATGAGGATCTACACTAGGGAAATGCCAGCAGAGATGGTGGGAAGAGGGCAGAGAGATTCAGGAGGCAGAACTCGAGATGATATTAATTCAGGGAGGGGTGAGAAAGAGAGAGAAGTTAAGGACGACTCTAAATTTTCTATCTTATTCCAAAGTCTATGCTTAAAAACATCCGTATAGTCCTTCTATATTCTCAAATGATAACGTTTAATTTTTCTTTTCTATGAAGCAGAAAGCAAGGTCACCTATTGAAACTGAGAGGAGAGGTGGCAGGAAGAGACTCAGTGAAGGTCTAAAATAGCCACTTTGCAGGAGAAAGAGCTGAGGCAGAGAAACACAGGCTCCAGGAAAGTTCTGAAGGCCCTGAACTGGTGATCCATCTACATAGATCTGAGACTGCTTCCATCAGCACTCAGCAGCCATGGTGAAGATGCCCAGAATATGGACAAAGACACTGATCCACAGTCACATTTTGTCAGGAGGGGCAGAAGAGAAAGAGAATAGGGCAAAAAAGTTAAGGATATGAACAAGCAAGTAGCTAAAGCTATAAAACATAATCTCTAAACTGACTGGAAAATGTGGCTCTTCCTCAGATACCTACAGAGACAGTTTCCTCTCCGGGCAATCAGAGCTACCAATCCAGCCCCAGCTCTGTGAGACCAGAAAGTTCCACCACAGAAACTGAGCTGTATAGATCTAAGCTGAACATGGTAAAAGACCCCAGTCTTTCTCTTTCCTGAAACAATCACTCTCCCAGAATCACTCCCAAAGATACAATCTCTAGTATCTCATAAATTTGATGACAATGGATTCTTGACCTGGTCCTAATCTACTACTTCAGGATGGAAAGTCCCAAATGTTTATTCCTTTAATGACAACCAACCTGCTTTGCACCTACTGTCAAACATTCATAAGTCCAACTGGATAAAGTACAATATATGAAGAAGGAGAGACCCAGGGATAAATACTGGCTGGTGCCAGATTGTGAAAGACCTTGGTTACCAAGCTGAAGCCTGGACATCCTGTGGGTTATGAGGAGGCCCCAGGGAGATATGAGTGGGAGTGATGGGAGAGGGAGGGTGAGAGGAATGCCATCATCACTGAAAACGGGTTTGGAGAGTTCTTCTGGGAACATGCCCTTATGCCTATTTTATTATTTTTTTAAAGTTTATGTATTTGAGACAGACAGAGAGTCAGCAGGGGGAGGGGCAGAGAGAGGGAGAGGGGGAATCCCAAGCAGGCTCTGCACTGTCAACGCAGAGTCCGACGTGGGGCTTGAACCCATGAACCATGAGATCATGACCTGAGCTGAAAGTCTAACACTTAACCAACTGAGCCACCCAGGTGCCCCATGCCCATTTAAAAACAGATCAAATTTTAAATATTTTTTGTCACTATTCTCTACTTACTTTCAAGAGATCTTTTAATAATTTTGCTTCCTATAGTCATACCACCACATCTTTCAGAAGTAAGGAAAACAAATCCATAAATTCCAGCTTCATGAATAAAGGTATAAAAGAATATGCAAACATAATTTAAGCTGACAAGAATATGGCAACTCATTTGAAACTCCAACAGGAAAGATTATGGAAATCAGGATCTTCAGCACACAATATAACATTCTAGACATCTTAGAAAATTAAAAATAATATATTGCTATAATGTGTTTGGGGAACAAAAATGCTGAAGACACATTAGCAAATGGGGCTTTGACATGACATAACCTGAGAGCTCAAACCAACTAATCTAAGACGTTTTAAAGAAGATTTAGATCATTTAAAAAAAAAAAAACAACAACCCAAAACTAATTATGTGGTTTCAGGAAAAGTAAGTTCTGCCTCAATAACTTCTTTATATTCTTTATTGCTATACTACAGGATGACAAACCCTGTGGGTTACACCAACATCACTTGATTAGACTTTTGGGAACACGTAAGTCCCACATTCTAGAATGATGTCTGAATTGCAGAAACTTAAATTACATGGAAAGTTGGCTCATGGGATTTAAGATTTGCTAAAGCACATAAACAACTGCAAGCATATAAGCTGCTATCTGCTCAACTTAAAAATGAGCTTTCAGTAAAATGTCTATGGCCTAACAAAATCATACTTAGGACATAAAGTTATATACTGAGTGGTTTCTGTGGCTGTCAAAGCTAAAACTCGCTACAAAAAGTTATGTGGAAATCTGCACTGATAATTTAATGCATGCCGTCTGATAAATCATCATCACAGAGCCCTTCCTTGAAATATAATCCAACATGAATTAGATGCTATAAAAACTCATTTTTAATAACCACTGCCTATATACTGATGTTCAACTCTGTGACTGCACAGAAAAAGTTGTTTATGTAGTTTTGTAGGGGGCTCAGTAGCTCTCCAGAAGATGCAGCGAAGCGCTCAATGATCACCTAACTGGTCTGCTAAGGATTATACAGTTTTACTAAAAGAAATTTTACCAGCTGTGGAAAAGCGATGCTACATGCTGAGGGGTAATATGTTGTAAACTGTCTTATCATAGGGTCTTTTTAATCTGCAAGGCACTTAACTTGTACCCTACCACTTTGGAGGCTACAAGACCATCCGACACAGTTGGGTAAGCATGGTACGGATGCAGAAGGCCTCCTGCAGTCAGAAGCCTAGCTACGAATACAATTTTTAGGCTGCTTTCCAGGGCAAAGGCTCAGGAGACTCACCAGTTGTGGGAGATTAAAAAAAAATTCATATCCCTTTCCCAATTCCCACCCAGGATTAACTATGTGGCAATCTGCTTGCATTTTGTGCTTCATGACCCTCCCTTTCAAAGAATACAACCATACTGTGCTATACATACCAGGAAATGTGAAGAAAGCAAGAGCAGTGAACAAATGGCTTGAAGCCATGAGGTAAGACTCACCAAAGAGCCTCACAGGGGGAGTAGCAAAAAGAAAGGGGTATGCAAAAAGAAAACAGACATGTCACAGAGAAAACTGCTGCCTATTTCCACGTTACAATAGTAGCAAATCACTTGAATATTTGTAACTTTCTAGGCTCCATAATGCAAGAAATCATGCATTACTGCTTTTGTGCCATTCAGAAGCAGTGCTGTGCAGTGGAAAACAGCCTAGTGCTTAGATTTTGACATTGACCACACATGACCAGGGTAGGAGGGGGAAGAGGAGGGTCAGTAGGTATCAAGAGATAATTAATCTGCTTTTGCCTACAACTGTGAAATCACAATGTCCTACCCTGTTAACTGCAATCTTAAAAGGTACAAAAAGAAATGCTAGTCTGCAAAAGTATCTCTGTCTTCATCACTCTGTAAGCAATGGAGATCAGAGAGAATGTCTTAATCGTCATTTTAGCCCCTGCAGCATGCCTGGCACTGTGCCTCACACATGACAAGCAGCAGTAAATATGCACTGAACTGAATTTTCGGCATGAGTAAGCCCGTCTCTTGATCCTTCTTTCCAATGTTTCTTCTTTTCCCAACCAAGACCTTGTTTCTTCTCTTACCTTGCATCCTCTGTCATCTGTGGCTTAACTGATAATTTAGAAAACATGAAATAATATTATGTTGTATTTATTGGAACAGAATTTTATGTTCACTTTTTTACTGAGGAGGTAAATGTTAGGAACGTTATCCTTTTTTTTTTTTTTTTTTTAATGTTTATTTATTTCTGAGAGAGACAGAAACAGAGCATGAGCAGGGAAGGGGCAGAGACAAACGGAGGCACAGAATCCAAAACAGGCTCCAGGCTCTGAGCTGTCAGCACAAAGCCTGATGCGGGGCTTGAACTCATGAGCCACGAGATCATGACCTGAACTGAAGTCAGAGGCTCAACCGACCGAGCCACTGAGGTGCCCCAGGAACGCTATGTTTTTATCTCTAAAATAGTTTACAAATTAAATTAAGCTATGGGTTAGTATCTTTTAACAGAAAAAGTTCCATAACCCTAAGTTAAAGATGTGCTGCTTTCTGCCATATTAAATTTTTTTAAATTTACTTATGCCATACTCTCCTTACCGCTAAATAATGCCCGGAAACAAAATTTTCCACAACTGGCTATAAAAAGACAAAATGTATCCTAGTTTCAATAGGAAGTGTACTTCTATAGAAGATAGAAAATTAATATTCAATGGGAAAAAGCCACATACTTTTCATAGTCCCATCTTCTTCTTCTTCGTCTTCACTGTTTATAACCATGGTCCCCAGGTCAGATTCTAACATGGTGCTGTTATGTTCAATCATGGTCTGGGCCCCTTCACTCATCGTGCTCGTGGCCTTCATCGTGCCCACACTTTCTGAGCTAGTCTTCACCATGGTGTGGGAGTCCAGCTCATCTTCATCCTGCAAGCAAAATACTGCAGTGAAGGAAGACTTTTCTAAAACGGCCAGATTTCTTAATTCTTCACAATATGACAAGCATATGATACTTTTTTAATTGAAGTATAGTTGATACACAATGTTACATTAGTTTCAAGTGCACAACATAGCGATCTAACGTCTCTATCTATTATGCTATGGTCACCACAAGTGTAGCTGCTGTCTGTCACCACACAGCACTATCACCCTACCATTGGCTATATTCTCTATGCCACACCTTTCATCTCCATGACTTATTTACTCCATAACTGAAAACCTGTAGCTCCCACTCCCTTTCACCCATTTTGCCCATCTCCCTCTTAATGTTATTACTATATTTCAAAATAATTTAATATAACGTTAATTTAATGTAATATTAATATATCTGATATATTTAATAATATTAATGTATAATACATTATAGTAATATAATTAACTTGATATACTTAATATAATATCAATATCGCTTTCAATAATGAAAATACTAATATAGCTAATTTTAATATACAGACATACATACAAATGTTATCATAAGAGCCCAAGTTATCCAAAATAATCTAAAGTTTTAGGTAATTAAAGCTCAAGCAACAGAATTTCTATTGGATGAAACAGAAGGCTGCTAGCTATTTTTTAAAAATTTTTTAAAAATGTTTACTTATTTTTGACAGAGAGACAGAGCACAAGCGGGGGAGGGGCAGAGAGAGAGGGAGACACAGAATCTGAAGCAGGCTCCAGGCCCTGAGCTGTCAGCACAGAGCCCGATGCGGGGCTGAACTCACAGACCTCGAGATCAAGACCTGAGCTGAAGTCAGACACTCAACCGACTGACTCACCCAGGCGCCCCTAGCTATTTTTAAAATAAGAATTAAGATAGGTAAATTACCAACACATGCAAAACAAAGAATACAGTGACCAAAAAAATATGAGACAGCACATTAAAGACAGAACATGTTGGCACTATTGTAACAGTCATGTTTACAAAACTTCGTACAAAGGCCATTAGCTTTTTTCTTGTTAAAATTGTGATAAATACACATAAAATTTAACATGTTAATAACTTTCAGTGTGTATTTCTGAGGCATTAAGTACACTCACAGTATTATGCAATCATCACTCATATCCATTTGCAGAACTTTTTCATTATCCCAAACAGAAACCCTGTGCCCATTAAAAAATAACTCCTCATTCTCCCCTTTTCCCAATCTCCAGTAACCTCTCTTCTCCTCTCTGTTACTATGAATTTGTCTATTCTAGGTACCTCATATAATAGAATCAAACAATATATGGCCTTTTGTGTCTGGCTTATTTCACTTGGCATGTTTTCAAGGTTCATCCATGTCGTAGCATGTGTCAGAATTTCATTCCTTTTCAAGACTGAATGATATTCCATTTATATATATACACACACACCACATTTGTTTATCCATTCATTTGTTGATGAACATTAGGCTATTTACACCTTTTGGTTATTATAAATAATGCTGCAATGAACACTGGTGTACAAGTATCTATTTGAGTCCCTGCTCTCAATTATTTTGGGTATAAACCTAGAAGTGCAATTCTATATCATATGGTAATTCTTTTTTAATTTTTGAGAAACCACCAAATTGTTGCTCCCAGTTGCTACACCATTTTACATTCTCACCAACAGTGCACAAAGTTCCATTTTCTCCACATTCTCACCAAGACTTGTTATTTTCTAGTTTTTTTGATAACAGCCATCCTAGTGGATATGTGGTATCTCATTGTAGTTTGATTTGCATTTCCCTAATGATGCTGAGCATCTTTTCATGTGCTTACTGACCATTCATATATCTTCTCTAGAGAAATGTCTATTTAAGTCCTTTGCCCATTTTTGATATAGGTTGTTTTTTGTTGTTGAGTTGCAGGAGATCATTGTATATTCTAGATATTAACCCCTTAGCAGATACATGATTTCCAAGTATTTCTCCCCATTTTGTAGGTTGCCTTTTCACTTTCTCGATGGTTCCTTTGATGCACACGTTTTTAATTTTGATAAAGTCAAAGTTATCTGTTTTCCTTTGTTGCCTGTGTTTTCATTGTCTTATCGTAGCCATTAGTTTTTAAATGTAAATTCACAGAAAGATCAAATCAGTAATATAAATATGAACCAAAAACTGCTCTTTAGAATGTTCGTCAAAAGATAAACTGAAATTGGGCCATAAAAATAAACTAACAAATTCTGTTTGAGAAACCAGACAAAATGCTACTTGGAAAAACTTGATACATACTGTGAAATTCATTTACATACATTCCACTTTAGGTAGAAACAAGCAAAACCTAATTCTGACAGAGGTCAAATGCGAATACAGAGAATAGGAACATCTGTATAGTTGTCAGCTGTTTGATGGCCCTTCCTCTTCCTGAACCTGCATGATAAATTCAGCATATCTCTCAAAGTCTTTTGTGCTTCTTTCACAAGGTTCTCTTTTATTTATTTATTTATTTATTTATTTATTTATTTATTTATTATTTAATATGAAATTTATTGTCAAATTGGTTTCCATACAACACCCAGTGCTCATCCCAACAAGTGCCCTCCTCAGTGCCCATCACCCACTTTCCCCTCCCTACCACCCCCCATCAACCCTCAGTTTATTCTCAGCTTCTCTTTTAGATGACTTCGTCATTCTTATGCTTCGACTATTTAACATGTTGAAGGCTCCCAAATCCCGAAATCTTCCTGAACTTATTACTTAAATGCTTAATGACGTTTAAAACTCGACAATCCGAAATCAGATATCATCTCATCCACCTCTTTAGTCTCTCCTGTCTGCCTCCATCCCCAACAACGACCACTACAAAGCACAGTAATCTGCATTAGCTACCCAAGAGTAAAAAATCAACAGGTCTTCTTAGGTTCATTCTGTCTTTGATTCTCTATATCAACAGAGTTCTGTATATCAACTGTTACTGAGTAAATTCCTGATTGCCTCATACTTGGGTGAATGCAAGAAAAGCTCCCTGACTAAAGAGTCTCTCCCACCCTGACCTTCTAGAATCAGACAGATTCCTGGCTTGAATCACTTAAGAGACATAAGACCTCTAGGTAAACAATTTAAACTCTCTAAACTTTAGTTTCTTTCATTGGAGTTATGATGATTAAATGAGAAAAAACATGCAAAATGCCTACATATTACTAGAACAAAGTAGTTTCACACTTTCTTCAAAGCCCATATACCATACAAATCTTTCTTAAAAACGATTGTACCATAATATCCTACTGAAATCTCTAATGGCCATAGTTCTTGCCTGCCTTAAAAGCTAAACAATTCTGCCTCATTTTAATGTCTTCTATGTTATCCTATTTTATCTGTTATCCTATTTTATCCTCCATTTTACTCAGGCCAACCTTAACTGAGTCTCCAGCTGCTATAAACCCATGTCACACTATGCTCATTAAGACCTGTTCTTTCTTTGTTCACGTCTTCTTCTCCACTCAGAATGCTCTTTCCTCTCTGTCCATTCTAACTAAATCCTATAGTCCCAGATCAAGTATCTACTACCTTCATCGCTAATTTAGTCCTTATTCATTATCCTCTTCTCTAAACTTCTATAGAATTTATAAGCTGCATCACACACTTTTGCATTTAAATTTATGATCTCATATTGTGAATAACTGCTTTGTAAAATCTTTTAGAAATATAAGTATCTTATAGATAAGAATACCTTACAGTACCTCCGAATCTACTCCAGTGTTTCATTTGGTATTCCATATACAGTAAGCATTCATTACATATTTACTTTACACAGAACTATAAAATCATGAGCCTTTAACAATTCAACCCCTCATTTTATTTATGAAAAAAATGAGATTCATAGAAAGCAAGAGACATCCCTAAGGACACATATCTATTTAAAAGCAAAGTGGGAGTAAGAAACTAGTTCTTATATTTCTTAGTCTATTACTCCACTAAATGCATGTATCTTACTTACATTTAAATTTTGATCCACTTGAATGCTTAAGTTAGAGGTACAGGCTTACAAATTTAACAGCTTATGTCACCAGCGCCTATTCCCAAAGAGTCCACACAAATTATTTGGTCCATTCTCGTGAAACCATCTTCTCTTATTTGTACTATTAAAAACAGTACAATTATACTGTATGATTTAAAAATTATAAACTATACATGTAAACTATATATATAAACTGTTAAAAATTATAAGCTGTTAAAAACCATTAAAAAATGGCCTCTGCATAGTTTTCTCTTCCCACTCTTGCCCACTTTAGTCTCTCAAAGGCAGATTGATCCTTTCAAAAGATAAATCAATCATTTCATGTTACTCTCCTGCTCAAAACCCTGCTCTTGGCCTCCTATCACACTTAGAATAAAATCCAGAATCTTTATCAGCCAAATGTGATCTGGTTCAGTAACATCTGCCAATCCTATCTCCTATCACATTCCTTCTCACTCACCAAGTTCCATCCTTGGCTGTTTCTTGAGCATTCTAAGCATGTTCCTCCTCGAGCCTTTAAATTGGCTGATCTTTCAACCTGGAATGCTCCTCCACAAGACAGCTTTATTCTTTACTTAACTCAAGTCTCTACTTAGATGTCACCACCTTAGTGAGGCTTTTTCTGACCACCAAGCTGAAAGCAACGTCTCCATCAATCTTTTATCCTTCTGTATTCTTCATAGCCTCTACTTGGCTTCTCTACCACTAGAATGTAGGTTTGATGAAGGCAGAGGCTTCTTTTTCATCGATGAATCTCCAATGCTTAGAACACCTATCACACAATAGGTACTTAATAAGAACTTATTTAATAAATGGATCAAATTATATTTTCACTTGTTAATTCATTCAGCAAGGATTTATTGTAAATTTGTAATATGTCAAGGAGTAGACCAGGCATTGGAGATACAAAGATAAATAAGAAAAATTCTGCTCCATTTTGGTTTTTTAAGGAGTCTGATGTCTAAGAGAAACTGACGGACGTGTAAGGGATAAATTACCAGGCGATTTGTTAAGTACCATGAGAAAAGTGACCTCTACCTCTGCCTCTAACAAATGAAGAAAGCCTCGGCGAGGAGGCTGCCCTTAAATTAGGTCAAAACGATACATACTATGTATGTAACAAATACACACAAATTTGGGTGACTGCTTTATATTACAGCTTCTTTTTATAGCAAAGCCACACTCAGACATCCCTTCTCAGCTCAGACACCCCAAGACTGAATTAAGTGCCATATTCTGTACTGTCAGAGCACCTTATGCTTATGCCACTCATATGCTTATTACGCAATACTATAATTATCTATATACTTGACTTGTCCAAATCTCCCATTAGATTCTAAAACCTGTAAGTACAGTAACCAAATCTTGTTAACAGTTCTATTCCTGGCATCCAGCACAAAGCCTGTTCTTAGTACATAATCTATTAAACTAATGTTAAAGCCCTTATTATGAGGTAGTGCCAAAGCACAGAACTGAGGACAATGTTATACAAGGTTCTACGGGAGAATTTTATTTAACTTATTATTTTAAAGTACAGAATGGCTGGGGCGCCTGGGTGGCTCAGTCAGTTGAGCATCCGACTTTGGCTCAGGTCATGATCTTGCAGTTCGTGAGTTCGAGCCCCGTGTCAGGCTCTGTGCTGACAGCTCCAAGCCTGGAGCCTGCTTCGGATTCTGTCTCCCTCTCTCTGCCCCTTCCCTGCTCATGCTCTGTCTCTCTCTGTCTCTTAAAAATGAATAAATGTTAAAAAAAAATTTTTAAATAAAATATAGAATGGCAACTGAAGAAACTGAGAGGGAAAATAATGCTATTAACTAGAATTATTAGTTGATCATTTTTTTAATAGTCATAAAAATAGTTACCAATGAGTAGAAGAACTTACGCTAAAAACTTTTTGTAGGCTATTCCCATTTAATCCTCTTATTCATCCTGTGAGATATTATTAACCCCACTTTGTAAACAATGAACCTGAAATTCAAGTGAGTTTAATAATTTGTCTAAGGTCATACAACAAATAAGTAGAGGAATAAGGATTCTAACTAGGTCATTCTGATTCTGAAGCCCAAGATCTAACTTTCAATTTTATAAAGCTTTACAATTATTTACAGCATTTCTCAGGTCTAGCTGAATTTAATAGTGGTTAGCGGGAGCATGTCTCATTTTTGCTAAAAGATAAAGAAACTGACATACACATAAATAAACTGATTTGTACTTGGTCCGAAAGCTAATAAAAAAACCTGGGATTACTCTTTCTAGTAGACCCCACTGAGAAAGAAAGGAAACAACTGATTTTCTATCAGTTCTTTTAAAATATCAACTGCTAGTTTAGTACCTTATTTTATCATGTTTGCAACCAGTTTAATTCCCAAAACACTGCATCTATTTTTATATGTGTGAGTCATTTATCTCTCATCCTTGTAAGATTCAGTGCTGTGACAATTAACATAACATTTGGGTGACGGGCAACAATACTCTTAGTCTTCCTATATCCATATTAGATTTGAATCTACAATAATGAGGGCTGCACTTCTGGATTCACACAACTAGCCCAGACAATCTATACAATTATAAAAACAATAAATCAAGTTTGGAAGCGATTGCTCTTATAGCATATTATCTTCACTGACAGTCACTTTGCTAAAGGATGCTAATCTAATTTACAAATTGACAGTAAATAAAAGAGCAATGCAAAAAAAAAAAAAAGAATGAGGATCCAATTCACTAATGGGAGGGTGGCACCCAAACAGTAATTAATAAAGTACAGATGGAATGAGAACCAGTTTCTATGAAATTTGAAGACTCAAACACTAATAATGTGGTGATGGTGGTAAAAACTTTTCAGCAATACTTTTTACTTTTAAAAAATCATTAACTCTGAAATTATTCCTGGTATTTTAGATTATTATTAAAATTCCATTTGGTGCTTTTAACATTTTTACAATAAAACAGTTAAAATGTTTTTCCAAAGTCACACTTCATTTATATATATTTTGTTATTCCTCACAAAAGAAAAGCAGAAGAAAAACATGTTGATACTTTATAGAAAAAGGTCTGTGGAACAGATGCTTCTCCACTGTAGAAAGCAGCCAATTCCAGTAAGGAATACAATAGCATTTCAATCAGTGGTCATCATGTGCCAGGAATGCAAAACAGAGTACTGATGATAATCCAGGTTATGAATCATAAAATCCACATGGAATACAAATATTTGAAAACATTATTAGGAAATCCTACTCCATTGCTAAGATAGATTTATGCTGTAACAGTCTGAGAAATAATCAGATTTTGCGTTAGGTATCCCGACATATGCAAGATCTACTACTTTAAAGGATTTTCTAAATATTCAGCTACTCTTTGATATTAAAGATATTCACATAAACACATTAGAAAGCATTTGCCACTTGTAACATTGATGAGATAGACTATTCCTTAAATACGTGTTTTTCCAATTGGAAATACTCTTTTATTTCCCTTCTTGAAATATTAAATACATCTTTACTGCTAGTACAATTACATAACAGCACATTATCAGCATACAGCAGTGATCTTAATGGTTTTGATTCAACTAGAGAATTCCACTGAGGATACATTCTGCTACAGCATACAAAATTTACTTTTATTTTTACTTTTATCGTTTTTCCAAAACGATTTTTTAGGAAAAAAGTGAACGTGTAAAATATATAAATGAACCAATTATATAAACAGTTGCAATATTATAGTGGTCTGGATATCTTTCAAACCTCTTAGAGGTGCTAATCAGGGATGACACTAAAACAGCAAATAATAAATGTAACAAACATACTATAAATGCATAACTGAACTCTTGAGACACTAAAGGAAATCCCCAAGGGCCCCAAACAGAGCTGGGAAACAGTGAGAATAACCTAAATCTGACCTCAGGGGCTGCCTTAGGGGCATAAGATGATGGGGGTGGGGTGGTAATAGGGTATCCATTTTAGTGGATAAAGGGAACAAGCGACAAGTCTTTGGGTTCTCTCCACAGTAGAACTGAAACCCCTGTATAAAGGTGGGGATCTTGAAAGTCTACATCCTCAGTGAAAGGGTGAACAAGAAAAAATGTACTCAAAGGCAGAGAAGACATGCAAACTTGTTTGTCTCACTTCGGCTTTATGCAAAGATGGGAAGTGGGTGGTCGTGGGGCTTCCTTTTAGAAGGTATAGTTATGGGTTTTGGCTTTCTAACATTACCCACAAGGTGTGGGGAACTTCATGCTGAGAAATTAGCCTAATGCAGTCCCACTATGGAAGTACCTGGGGTGCCTGATGGAAACAAACAAAAATATCCACCCTGGACAGGGACTCAAACTCAATCATCAACCCAGAAATAATCATTCTCAGAAATAAAACCCAGCTAGAGTTGAGCTCACAATCCAAAAGATAAGTAATGAATGAACAAGCTATCAAGAATGGGTAGAAACAACAAACACCAGAAGTAAGACTCCCTTCTCCCTTAAAATTAAGTTAGTCAACTTAGAAAGCTGCATCTTTCTAAGACAAAAATTTCTAGGATAAAAATTAGTAAAGAGTATACAGTGGCATTTTAGACTGGAAAAAACAAGCACAAAAGTAGAAATAATTCTGTCTAGAAGGGAAGGCATTAAGTCATTCTGACTGCATTAACAAATGACCTACAGTTTACAGAGTGCTCTCAACACTGAGAAATGGAATAGGTTGGTCGGCAGAGGACTGACCGGAAACTTGGAGACTCAAGAATGAATGGAGGACAAGACTGGAGAAAGAGAACCTGGAGTCAGAAGGTTATTACTGAAATCCAGATTTGAGGTAATCACAGCCTATACTAAAAGGTTTACAGAAACAGGAATCACAAGTCGAATCTGAAAGAAATCCTGAAAGAATCAATAGATTATGTAAACTTTCTGGTCAAATTATCAAAATAACTCCAATACTCTGAACCTAAAGAGATGAAACTGACTCGAGAAAAGTGTGAAAGGTTCTAATTTGAAAAGGTGGAGAAGATAAAATAAATAATGCCAATTATTTATAACCAAAAAATGACTTAATGGAATTTGCCACTGTCTCACATGATGAAGGCATTGAAATCTAATAATCACTTTGTGGTGAAAGGGTCAAATAGGAAATCAACAAGGCATGTAAGGTGCGACTTCAAGGGAATGGACATAAAACTGGGGAAAACTATGGCAGGAATCTTTCACTTTTCTCCCTGTGCATAACAAAATCCGAGGTTGTTGGTTACACTGCTAACCTGTGTCAATGATAAATTTGACTTATTACTTGAATTAGTAAAAGCAAAAATGAAAGGTACTACTGCACATTTGCTTTTATGTCTCACATCCAAAAAGAGGGCTTTGTACCACTTAACTAAAAACACCTCTCTGCTACAGCAAGGTGAACATACTGAAGTGACACGGGAACATTATCTTCAAATTCCACTTCCAAATACAGTAAAGAAGAGCACTTACCCCATTGCCCCTTTACCAACAAACCTTGTTTCTTTGTTACCAGTGAGATGGCTCACAGCAGAAGCAGCTGGTTAACTCTGGTCTCGTTAGCTCCACATTCAACCCAACTGAGCTAAGAACTACTGAAAAAACATCAAAAATACTCTCTTTCAAACAGCTGCCCTTAAGCACCGCTTCAATGTCTGACAGGCTGAAAAAGGTAATAAATTGGTATTTACCAACAAAAGCTATTAAGATCTACAGTATCTGAGAATCTGTCCAACGAATGAACTGTCTTCTCATTGCTATAAGTAGGTGGTCCTTCTGTTTCACTGCAAGGCCAGCATACGAGCTTATTCAGCTGCTGTCTTTGACATACCTGTCTTTAACAAACAGAAACTTCTGCCTTCATGGATCCTAACTTTTTGCATGTTCACAGGCATGTTTTAGAGTTACATCAAAGCATTCAAGATCTCCAAAAGTCATAAAAGACTTGTTCATCAGTACAAGCCTAAATGGTGAGAAGGCGTGTGGGCAGGACTTCAGAGGCTCCATGATGCAAGACTGCACAAGTTCTTGGCATTATATTAAAAGTTTCCAAACAAAAGATTATCTTACATCCCCTGTGCATAATACTGATATATAATACAGTAAATTAAAAAGTAAAAGCAACCTTAACCATGGTTTTTCCTTTTTCTCTTAGAGCCAAAATGATGTCAAAAGACTAACAAAATATAAAAATTAAAAAATCAACTATTTTAAAATAAAAATAACACCTTTAAAAATTGTTGTTACAAGCAGTTTATAAAAAATCCACAAGAGGGCACCAAAGACAAAACACTAGAACAAATTCCATTAATTGGAGATTTACAGATAATACAGGTTCATAAAACAGGTTATTATGTTTACTAACATACTATCAACACCTTTCAGAAAGAGGCTAGTGGCTCCCTGTCTTAAGCTGATATATTTTAAAATATAAGTATAGCCAAGTTATATTTTTAAATAAGCAATATTTGTTTCTTAAAGGACAGGTTGCCTACACTCAGTAATCTTCCCAATGACTTCCATACAATAGCAGGAGCTCAATGAATAGTTGCTGATTCCACAAAATTGACAGAAACATACAACAGGAAATATCAAACATTCATATTACTTTATCATTGCATTCTAAATTGTTTTATATTAAAAGATTTACGATTGTAGGGATGCCTGGGTGGCTCAGTCAGTTAAGCATCCGACTTTAGCTCAGGTCAGGATCTCATGGCTTATGAGTTTGAGCCCTGCATCAGGCTCTGTGCTGACAGCTCAAAAATAAATAAATGTTAAAAAATTTTAATAAAAAAAAAGATTTACAATTGTATATCTTATGTTTGTAGAACAAGGGCTAATTTGTCTTTGAAAAGAATTTTTTCTTTCCTGCATCCTTTCTTTTCTGTCCCTTTTCTATTCCATTATGATAGTGTTTAATAGCAAATAAAAACTTTAATACACACTTAACAGAAGAAACATCACTTATGTAAAGTTAAAAATGTAATATAAAATGATTTTGAGAAATCACTCTCCAAAGCATACAATTCAGAAGAAGACTACTAGCAATATTCATTTTAATGTGTGGTTTATGTAACACAAATGAAATTCTGGAGCAGAGAGGAGTTATCAGGGAAGCAAAAAACAAGCAATCTTCCTCTACACCCCCAACCAAATATTTATGACATTTGGCTTAAGAATTGCTGAAGGAAAATACTTCAGTACCAGTATGCACCTTAAATGCAAATACATTCTGTACTGATGATAATTGTGCGGCACTATGCTAAATAATAAGGGGTAAAAGTCAGGTAGAATCTACTATAAAGGTTGTATTATAAAGATAAGTAAATATATATAGCTGATGAATCAAAAATTACATATTTATATAATAAATTCTGTGTGCCATGCAGTGTACTAAAATATAGTCTTTGTCCTTGAGAAACGTACAGTTTAAAAAAAATTTTTTTTAATGTTTATTTATTTTTGGCGGAGAGAGAGACAGAGCATGAGTAGGGGAGGGGCAGAGAGAGAGGGAGACACAGAATCCAAAGCAGGCTCCAGGCTCCAGCACAGAGCCTGACGTGGGGCTCGAACTCACAGACCAAGAGATCGTGACCTGAGCCGAAGTCGGACGCTCAATGGGCTGAGCCACCCAGGCGCCCCAGAGAAACATACAGTTTAGTGGACAGAAGTAGAAAATAGACAAAGTGAGATAAATATTCTCATAGAGGTAAACACAGGGTACATTCAGGAACCATATAGAAGCACTTGTTCAGCTGAAGCTTAAAAGAGCATCATGAAAGGTTCCCCCTTTCCAGAGGAATCATGGCCAAGATGACTCCTGAAAGATAAGGAGTTAATCAGGCAAATGAGGGTGAAGAAATGAGTCTAAGGAAAAGCAGCAACTTATAATTTGCTTTAAACACTTTTTGAGCAATCCTATTTTTGCTAATGGTTTTGCTACCAATTGCAAAAAGCCTGCTGATTCCTAATTACTTGCTCTCTCCCTGAGGCTTCAAACCTGCATATCCAACTGCCTGCTACACAAAATGACTTGGATGAGCCAGGGACACCTCAAATTAAAGCAAGTGCCAAAGCCATCTCATCTTACCCAGAAAGTCGCTTTGGAGAGAGTGCTGCTGGGAGAATATTTTGCCACAGTCTAAGGGGTAGAGAGAAAATGTGGGTGAGCGAAGAAACAAAGGCTCTGACTACTCTATCATGAGGTTTGTTAGTGAATCAGTTATTGTTGATTTCTTCCCTGATTTTTGTTTTTTTTAAAAGGTGAAAAACAACTACATTTGTAGTTTGAGGAGAAAGGCCCTAGAAAGAAGAGATACTATGACTGACAGAAAAGAAAAGGCAAGTAGAGAAGATACCCTTAAAGGAGGTAGGGGCGCCGGGGTGGCTCAGTCAGTTGTGTCCAACTTCGGTTCAGGTCATGATCTCAGTGTTCGTGAGCTCGGGCCCCATATCGGGCTCTGTGCTGACAGTTCAGAGCCTGGAGCCCACTTGGGATTCATGTGTCCCTCTCTCTCTGCCCCTCTCCTGCTTGCGTGCACGTACATGAGTGTGCGTTCTCTCTTGCTCTCTCTCAAAAAAATAAACATTAAAAAAATTTATAAAGGGAGGTAGAAGGAAAATCAAAGGGCAATAAAATAACAATGACTGTTCTTTGTGCAGAGCTCTATCACAGTACTTTCATATTGTATTGTAATGAGTCATCAGTTCACTTGGTGTCTCACCCACCACACTACAATCTTCTTGTAGGCAAAAACCACATTTTAGTTTTATTCTATATGAATTTTTATGAGTGAAAAAAGATACATCATCTGAAACAGGGAGACAGAGAAAACTAGTGAGGATGCAGAAACATTAGAGTTAAAAGAAAACTGAGGTCTAGTTGCGGTAAGACAAAAAATATATACAAAAGTTATAAAGATTTATTTCTAAGTAAAAGGATTATTTATGCAGAAAATTTCAAAGAATCTACAAAAAACTCCTAGAACTGACAACCAAGTACAACAAGGTCATAGGATATAAGCACAATATAAAAAATCATTTGCTTCCTATATATACCAGCAATAAAAAGGTGGAATTTGGAATCAAAATAATTTTTTTTTAAATCTCAAATGCCAACTCAAATTCCTTAGTTTTCTCAATGAAGCAACTCAGAATTTAGGCCAACTGATTGTAAGTCTGTAGTGTCATACTTTTGTTAAGGTGATTTGTATCTTGCTGTGTTCACATGGAACAATGGTAGACCTTCGGTACTCAGTGGAGTTGAGGGTAGTTGGTTTCCTTCTTTCTTCCTTTTTAAAATTTTTTACTCAATTTATTTATTTATTTAAACAAGTTTTTTGAACATTTTTTCATTTTTGAGAGACAGAGAGAGTGCAAACGGGGTGGGGCAGGGAGGGAGGGAGACACAGAATCCAAAGCAGGTCCAGGCTCTGTGCTGTTAGCACAGAGCCCGATGTGGGACTTGAACTCACAAGCCGTGAGATCATGACCTGAGCCAAGGTCGGAGGCTTAACCAACTGAGCCACCCAGGCACCCTTCAATTTATTTAAACAAAACAAAAAATTTTTAAGAAAGGTTCATCCATTTCTCTCACTCCCTCACCCCCTGCCTCCTGTAACAACTAATCTGTTCTCTGTATCTATGAATGAGGTTTTTGATTTTTCTGTTCTTGTTTTTACTTATTAGATTCCACTTGTAAGAGAGATCATATGGTATTTGTCTTTCTCTGACATTTCACTTAGCATAAGTTCTATCCATGCTATCACATATGGCAAGATTCCTCTTTTTTTTAGAATATTCCATTATATACATAATAACACAATTTATTTATCCATTTACCCACTGATGGACACTTAGGTTGGTTACATATCTTGGCTATTATAAATAATGCTGCAATGAACATGGGGAATGCACATATCTTTTCGAATTGTTTTTGTTTTCTTTGGGTAAATATCAAAGAAGTACAATTTTTGGATCATATGATAGTTATATTTTTAATTCTTTGAGGAACCTCCATGCTGCTTTCCAGAATGGTTGCACCAATTTAATTTCCCACTAACAGTGCACCAGTGTTCCCTTGTCTCTACATCTTTGCCAGCACTTGCTATTTCTTGTCTTCTTGATAATAGGCATTCTAACAGGTGTGAGGTGACACATCATTGTGGTTTTGATTTGCATTCCCCTAATGATTAATGATGTTGAGCATCTTTCATGTACTTGGTGGCCATCTGTATGTCTTCTTTGAAATAAAGTCTATTCAGATCTTCTGCCCATTTTTTAATCGGATTGTTTGTGACGCTTTCGCTATTAAGTAGTAGGAGTTCTGTATATATTTTGGTGATTAGCCTCTTATCAGTTATATGATTTTAAATTATTTTCTAACATTCAATAGGTTGTCTTTTCATTTTGTTGATGGTTTCCTTTGCTGTGCAGAAGCTTTTTAGCTTGACATAGTCCCATTCATTTATCTTTTCTTTTGTTGCCTCTGCTTTTTGGTATCAGATCCAAAGGTCATTGCCAAAACCAGTATCAAAGAGTTGTCTATATTTTTTTCGAGGAGTTTTATGGTTTCAGGTCTTTTAATCTGTTTCAAGTTAGTTTTTGTGTATGGCATAAGATATGGATACTGTTTCATTCTTTTGTGTGTAGCAGTCCAGTTTTCCCAACACTATTTATTGAAGAAACTGTCCTTTCCCCATTGTTGTTAGCAGCTCATTTGTTGTAAATTAATTGACCATATAAGGGTGGGCTTAATTCTGGGATCTCTATTCTGTTCCACTGATGTATGTGTCTGTTTTTAATGACAATATGATATGCTTTTGATTACTATAGCTTTGTAATATAGTTTGAAATCAGAGATTGTGGTGCCTCTGGCTTTGTTCTTTCTCAAGATTGCTTTGGCTATTCAGGGTCTGTTGTGGTTACATACAAATTTTTGGCTGATTTGTTTTCTGTGAAAAATGCCACTGGAATTTTGATAAGGGTTGAACTGAATCTGCAGATTGCTTTGGGTCCTATGGACATTGTATAATATAAAGTCTTCTAATCCATAAACATGGAATATCTTTCCATTTATTTGTGTCTTCTTTAATTTCTTTCATTAATGTCTTGTGGTTTTTAATATACAGGTCTTTCATCTCCTTTGTAAATTCATTCATAGATATTTTACTCTTTCTTATGCAATTATAAATTGGATTGTTTCCTTAATTTCTCTCTTTGATAGTTCATTATTAGTGTAAAGAAATGCAACATATTTTTATATACAGATATTGTATACTGCAACTTCCAGAATTCAGTTTGTTAGTTCTAAATAGGTTTCAGATGGAATCTTCAGGGTTTTCTTTATATAGTATCATGTCATCTACAAATAGTGACAGTTTTACTTCTTCCTCTCTGATCTGGACACCTTTTATTTCTATTTCTTGCCTAAGTGCTCTGGCTAGGATACTCTGTTGAATAAAAGTGGTGAGAATAGACATCCTTGTCTTATTTCTGATCTTAGAAAGCTGAAAGCTTTTCACAGTTAAATATGACATTAGTTGTGGGATTGTCATATATGGCTTTTATTATGTTGAGGTACACTCCCTCTATACCTGCCTTGTTGAGAGTTTTTGTCATAAACGGATGTTGAATTTTGTCAAATTCTTTTTCTGCAGCGATTGAGATGATCATATAATTTTTACCCTTCACTTGATTAATGTGTTGTATCACATTGACTGATTTGTGGATGTTGAACCACAAATGTATGAAACTAGAAGTTAATGACAAAAAGAAAACTTGAAAATTTATAAGTATGTGGAGATTAAACAACATACTACTGAACAACCAATGGGTCAAAGAAGAAATCAAGGGAGAAATAAAAAAACACCTTGAGATAAACAAAAATGGAAAAGTAACATACCAAAATTTATGGGATGCAGCAAAAGCAATTCTGAGAGGGAAGTTCGCAGCATTAAATACCTACCTCAAGAAAGAAGAGAAGACTCAAATAAACAACTTAACTTTATACCTCAAGAAACTAGAAAAATAACAAATGAAGCCCAAAGTTAGCAGAAGGAAATAGTAAAGATTAGAGCAGAAATATATGAAATAGAGACTAAAAAGATAATAGAAAAGATCAATGAGATTAAGAGCTGGTTCTCTAAAAAGATAAACAAAATTGACAAGCCTTTAGCTAGACCCCCCAGAAAAAGTGAGAGGACTCAAATAAGATTAGAAATGAAAAAGGAGATGTTACAATTGATGACACAGACATAGATTATAAGAAACTACTATGAACAATTATACACCAACAAATTGAAAAACCTAGAAAAAAAGGATAAATCCTTAGAAACATACATGATGAAAGAAAAAAAGAAAATCTAAATAGATCAATTACTAGCAAGGAGGCTGATTCAATAATAATCAAAAACCAACAAACAAAATGTCAGGACCAGAGGCTTCACTGGTAACTTCTACAAAACATTCAAAGAAGAACTGAAAACAATTCTTCTCAAACTCTTCCAAAAAAATATTACCTTGATACCAAAAACAAATAAACAAAAGAAAATTATAGGGCAGTATCCCTGATGAACAAAGATGCAAAAATCCTCAACAAATCATTAGCACACCAAATTTAGCAATTCATGACAAGGATCATATGCTACAAGCAAGCAGGATTTATTCCAGGGATAAAAAAACCTAAAATTTATTTATTTATTTTTTGAGAGAGAGAGAGAGAGAGAGAGAGAGAGAGAGAGAGAGAGAGAGAGAAACTGAGGCTCCCCCCAAGCAGGGCTCAAGCTCACCCTAGGTGGGGCTCATGCTCATCCAGTGTGGGACTTGAACTCACGAACCATGAGATAATGACCTGAGCCAAAGTCAGGTGTTTTATTTATTTATTTATTTATTTATTTATTTATTTATTTTTATTTATTTATTTGTTTTTTCAATATATGAAATTTATTGTCAAATTGGTTTCCATACAACACCCAGTGCTCATCCCAAAAGGTGCCCTCCTCAATACCCATCACCCACCCTCCCCTCCCTCCCACCCCCCATCAACCCTCAGTTTGTTCTCAGTTTTTAAGAGTCACTTATGCTTTGGCTCTCTCCCACTCTAACCTCTTTTTTTTTTTTTTTCCTTCCCCTCTCCCATGGGTTTCTGTTAAGTTTCTCAGGATCCACATAAGAGTGAAAACATATGGTATCTGTCTTTCTCTGTATGGCTTATTTCACTTAGCATAACACTCTCCAGTTCCATCCATGTTGCTACAAAGGGCCATATTTCATTCTTCCTCATTGCCACATAGTACTCTTTTGTGTATGTAAACCACAATTTCTTTACCCATTCATCAGTTGATGGACATTTAGGCTCTTTCCATAATTTGGCTATTGTTGAGAGTCCTGCTATAAACATTGGGATACAAGTGCCCCTATGCATCAGTACTCCTGTATCCCTTGGGTAAATTCCTAGCAGTGCTATTGCTGGGTCATAGGGTAGGTCTATTTTTAATTTTCTGAGGAACCTCCACACTGTTTTCCAGAGTGGCTATACCAGTTTGCATTCCCACCAACAGTGCAAGAGGGTTCCTGTTTCTCCACATCCTCTCCAGCATCTATAGTCTCCTGATTTGTTCATTTTAGCCACTCTGACTGGCGTGAGGTGATAACTGAGTGTGGTTTTGATTTGTATTTCCCTGATGAGGAGCGACGTTGAGCATCTTTTCATGTGCCTGTTGGACATCTGGATGTCTTCTTTAGAGAAGTATCTATTCATGTCTTCTGCCCATTTCTTCACTGGGTTATTTGTTTTTCGGGTGTGGAGTTTGGTGAGCTCTTTATAGATTTTGGATACTAGCCCTTTGTCCAATATGTCATTTGCAAATATCTTTCCCATTCCATTGGTTGCCTTTTAATTTTGTTGGTTATTTCCTTTGTAGTGCAGAAGCTTTTTATCTTCATGAGGTCCCAGTAGTTCATTTTTGCTTTTAATTCCCTTGCCTTTGGGGATGTGTCAAGTAAGACATTGCTACGGCTGAGGTCAGAGAGGTCTTTGCTGCTTTCTCCTCTAGGGTTTTGATGGTTTCCTGTCTCACATTCAGGTCCTTTATCCATTTTGAGTTTATTTTTGTGAATGGTGTGAGAAAGTGGTCTAGTTTCAATGTTCTGCATGTTGCTGTCCAGTTCTCCCAGCACCATTTGTTAAAGAGACTGTCTTTTTTCCATTGGATGTTCTTTCCTGCTTTGTCAAAGATGAGTTGGCCATATGTTTGTGGGTCCAGTTCTGGGGTTTCTATTCTATTCCATTGGTCTATGTGTCTGTTTTTGTGCCAATACCATGCTGTCTTGATGATGACAGCTTTGTAGTAGAGGCTAAAGTCTGGGATTGTGATGCTTCCTGCTTTGGTCTTCTTCTTCAAAATTACTTTGGCTATTTGGGGCCTTTTGTAGTTCCATATGAATTTTAGGATTGCTTGTTCTAGTTTCGAGAAGAATGCTGGTGCAATTTTGATTGGGATTGCATTGAATGTGTAGATAGCTTTGGATAGTATTGACATTTTGACAATATTTATTCTTCCAAACCATGAGCACGGAATGTTTTTCCATTTCTTTATATCCTCTTCAATTTCCTTCATAAGCTTTCTATAGTTTTCAGCATACAGATCTTTTACATCTTTGGTTAGGTTTATTCCTAGGTATTTTATGCTTCTTGGTGCAATTGTGAATGGGATCAGTTTCTTTATTTGTCTTTCTGTTGCTTCATTATTAGTGTATAAGAATGCAACTGATTTCATACATTGATTTTGTATCCTGCAACTTTGCTGAATTCATGTATCAGTTCTAGCAGACTTTTGGTGGAATCTATCAGATTTTCCATGTATAATATGATGTCATCTGCAAAAAGTGAAAGCTTGACTTCATCTTTGCCAATTTTGATGCCTTTGATTTCCTTTTGTTGTCTGATTGCTGATGCTAGAACTTCCAACACTATGTTAAACAACAGCGGTGAGAGTGGGCATCCCTGTCGTGTTCCTGATCTCAGGGAAAAAGCTCTCAGTTTTTCCCCATTGAGGATGATGTTAGCTGTGGGCTTTTCATAAATGGCTTTTATGATGTTTAAGTATGTTCCTTCTATCCCGACTTTCTCGAGGGTTTTTATTAAGAAAGGTTGCTGAATTTTGTCAAATGCCTTTTCTGCATGGATTGACAGGATCATATGGTTCTTATCTTTTCTTTTATTGATGTGATGTATCATGTTGATTGATTTGCAAATGTTGAACCAGCCCTGCATCCCAGGAATGAATCCCACTTGATCATGGTGAATAATTCTTTTTATATGCTGTTGAATTTGATTTGCTAGTATCTTATTGAGAATTTTTGCATCCATATTCATCAGGGATATTGGCCTGTAGTTCTCTTTTTTTTGCTGGGTCTCTGTCTGGTTTAGGAATC
This sequence comes from Acinonyx jubatus, assembly GCF_027475565.1. NCBI lineage: Eukaryota > Metazoa > Chordata > Mammalia > Carnivora > Felidae > Acinonyx > Acinonyx jubatus. Next base: position 38,244,793 of record NC_069394.1, on the reverse strand, counting down.
AAAGTAATACTGGCTTCATAGAATGAGTCTGGAAGTTTTCCTTCCCTTTCTATTTTTTGGAAGAGCTTGAGAAGGATAGGTATTATCCCTGTTTTAAACGTCTGGTAGAACTCCCCTGGGAAGCCATCTGGTCCTGGACTCTTATTTGTTGGAAGATTTTTGATGACTGATTCAATTTCTTCCCTGGTTATGGGTCTGTTCAAGCTTTCTATTTCCTCCTGATTTTTGGAAGCGTGTGGGTGTTTAGGAATTTGTCCATGTCTTCCAGGTTGTCCAGTTTGTTGGCATATAATTTTTCATAGTATTCCCTGATAATTGCTTGTATCTCTGAGGGATTGGTTGTAATAATTCCATTTTCATTCATGATTTTATCTATTTGGGTCCTCTCCCTTTTCTTTTTGAGAAGCCTGGCTAGAGGTTTATCAATTTTGTTTATTTTTTCAAGAAACCAACTCTTGGTTTCGTTGATCTGCTCTACAGTTTTTTTAGATTCTATATTGTTTATTTCTGCTCTGATCTTTATTATTTCCTTCTTCTGCTGGGTTTAGGCTGTCTTTGCTGTTCTGCTTCTATTTCCTTTAGGTGTGCTGTTACATTTTGTATTTGGGATTTTTCTTGTTTCTTGAGATAGGCCTGGATTGCAATGTATTTTCCTCTCAGGACTGCCTTCACTGCATCCCAAAGCATTTGGATTGTTGTATTTTCATTTTCGTTTGTTTCCATATATTTTTTAATTTCTTCTCTAATTGCCTGGTTGACCCATTCATTCTTTAGTAGGGTGTTCTTTAACCTCCATGCTTTTGGAGGTTTTCCAGACTTTTTCCTGTGGTTGATTTCAAGCTGCATAGCATTGTGGTCTGAAAGTATGCATGGTATGATTTCAATTCTTGTACACTTATGAAGGGCTGTTTTGTGACCCAGTATGTGATCTATCTTGGAGAATGTTCCATGTGCACTCGAGAAGAAAGTATATTCTGTTGCTTTGGGATGCAGAGTTCTAAATATATCTGTCAAGTCCATCTGATCCAATATATCATTCAGAGCCCTTGTTTCTTTATTGACCGTGTGTCTAGATGATCTATCCATTTCTGCAAGTGGAGTGTTAAAGTCCCCTGCAATTACCACATTCTTATCAATAAGGTTGCTTATGTTTGTCAGTAATCGTTTTATATATTTGGGGGCTCCCGTATTCGGTGCATAGACATTTATAATTGTTAGCTCTTCCTGATGGATAGACCCTGTGATTATTATATAATGCCCTTCTTCATCTCTTGTTACAGCCTTTAATTTAAAGTCTAGTTTGTCTGATATAAGTATGGCTACTCCAGCTTTCTTTTGGCTTCCAGTAGCATGATAAATAGTTCTCCATCCCCTCACTCTCAATCTAAAGGTGTCCTCAGGTCTAAAGTGAGTCTCTTGTAGACAGCAAATAGATGGGTCTTGTTTTTTTATCCATTCTGACACCCTATGTCTTTTAGTTGGCGCATTTAGTCCATTTACATTCAGTGTTATTATAGAAAGATACGGGTTTAGAGTCATTGTGATGTCTGTATGATTTATGCCTGTAGTGATGTCTCTGGTACTTTGTCTCACAGGATCCCCCTTAGGATCTCTTGTAGGGCTGGTTTAGTGGTGACGAATTCCTTCAGGTTTTGTTTGTTTGGGAAGACCTTTATCTCTCCTTCTATTCTAAATGACAGACTTGCTGGATAAAGGATTCTCGGCTGCATATTTTTTTCTGTTCATCACATTGAAGATCTCGTGCCATTCCTTTCTGGCCTGCCAACTTTCAGAAGAGAGATTGGTCACGGGTCTTATAGGTCTCCCTTTATTCTGCACGTTTATCCCTAGCTGCTTTCAGAATTTTCTCTTTATCCTTGTATTTTGCCAGTTTCACTATGATAGGTCGTGCAGAAGATCAATTCAAGTTACATCTGAAGGGAGTTCTCTGTGCCTCTTGGATTTCAATGCCTTTTTCCTTCCCCAGATCCAGGAAGTTCTCAGCTATGATTTCTTCAAGTACACCTTCAGCACCTTTCCCTCTCTCTTCCTCCTCTGGAATACCAATTATGCGTAGATTATTTCTCTTTAGTGCATCACTTAGTTCTCTAATTTTCCCCTCATACTCCTGGATTTTTTATCTCTCTTTTCCTCAGCTTCTTCTTTTTCCATAATTTTATCTTCTAGTTCACCTATTCTCTCCTCTGCCTCTTCAACCTGAGCTGTGGTCGTCTCCATTTTATTTTGCAGCTCATTAATAGCATTTTTTAGCTCCTCCTGGCTGTTCCTTAGTCCCTTGATCTCTGTAGCAATAGATTCTCTGCTGTCCTTTATACCGTTTTCAAGCCCAGCGATTAATTTTATGACTATTATTCTAAATTCACTTTCTCTTATATTGTTTAAATTGTTTTTGATCAGTTCGTTAGCTGTTGTTATTTCCTGGAGATTCTTTTGAAGGGAATTCTTCCGTTTCATCATTTTGGATAGTCCCTGGAGTGGTGCGGAACTGAGGGGCACTTCCCCTGTGCTGTCTTGAATAACTTGCGTTGGTGGGCGGGGCCGCAGTCAGACCTGATGTCTGCCCCCAGCCCACCGCGGGGGCCACAGTCAGACTGGTGTGTGCCTTGTCTTCCCCTCTCCTAGGGGTGGCCCGTCTGGGCTACTTGCACACTGCCAGGATTGTGGTGCTGGGATCTGGCGTATTAGCTGGGGTAGATGGGCAAGGTGCACAGGGGCGGGAGAGGGAGACTCAGCTTGCTTTTCCTTCGGAGATCCACTTCGGGAGGGGCCCTGCGGCACCGGGAGGGAGTCAGGCCCACCGAGGGATGGATCTGCAGAAGCACAGTGTTGGGTGTTTGTGCGGTGCAAGCAAGTTCCCTGTCGGGAACTGGTTCCCTTTGGGATTTTGGCTGGGGGATGGGCGAGGGAGATGGCGCTGGCGAGTGCCTTTGTTCCCCGCCAAGCTGAGCCGTGTCCTCAGGGGCTCAACAACTCTCCCTCCCGCTGTCCTCTAGCCCTCCCGCTCTCGGAGCAGAGCTGTCGACTTATAACATTCCAGATGTTAAGTTCCACTGGCTGTCAGAACTCACTCTGCCCGGCCCCTCCGCTTTTGCAAGCCAGACTCGGGGGCTGTGCTTTGCCGGCGGGCTGCCCCTCTGCCCCGGCTCCCTCCTGCCAGTCCGTGGAGCGCGCACCGCCTCGCCGCCCTTCCTACCCTCTTCCGTGGGCCTCTCGTCTACGCTTGCCTCCGCAGAATCTGTTCTGCTAGTCTTCTGGCGATTTTCTGGGTTATTTAGGCAGGTGTGGGTGGAATCTAAGTCATCCGTACGACGCTGTGAGCTCAGCGTCCTCCTACGGCATCTTCCCAGAAGCCCCAAAGTCAGGTGTTCTAGACTGAGCCATCCAGGCACGCAAAACCCAAACATTTTTAATAGTACCCCCCCCCCCCAAAACAACCCCACTTAGGTCTAACAAAATATGTACAGAATCTTGTGTTCTTGTGTGCAATGATGAAAGAAATCAAAGTTCTAAATAAGCTGAAAGACATTCCATGTTTGTTAATTGAAGACTCAACACTGTTAAGATGTCATTTCTTCCTAACTTAGTGTAGACAGTCAATTAAATCCCAATAAAAATTCCAGCAAGCTAATTTGTAAATGTTGCCAAAATGATTCTAAAGTTTATATGGAAAGGCAAAGACCTAAAACAACCAACACACTACTAAATAAGAAAAATAAAGTTGGAAGGTTCACAGTATCCAATTTTAAGACCTCTACAGAACTACTATAATCAAGACAGTGTAATGTTTTAAATGTTTATTTGAGAGAGAGTGCAAGCGGGGGTGGGGCAGAGAGAGGAAAAGGGAGAGAGAGAATCCCAAGCAGGCTCGGCTCTGTACGCTCTATCTGCAGAGCCCTAAGTGGGGCTGGATCTCACAAATTGTGAGATCATGACCCGAACCCAAACCAGGAGTCAGACACGTAAACAAATGAGCTACCCAGGTGCCCCAAGACAGTATAATTTTGATAACAAATAGACATATATACCATGGATATATCAGTGCAACAGAATAAAGAGCCCTGAAACAAACCCACAAAAATACTGTCAACTGATGTGTGAAAAGACACAAAGGCAACTCAGTGGAGAAAGGATAATCTTTTAAACAAAAGGTACTAGAACAACTGGACAACCACATGTCAAAAAAAGGACCTTTATACAGACCTTATGGCTTTCACAAAAATTAACTCAAAAAAGATCATAGACCTTAATATAATACGTAAACCTAGAAAACTTCTGGAAGAAAACACAGGAGAAAGTTTATGTGACCTGGAGTTTGGTGGGGAGTTTATAGATAAAACACTAAAAGGAAGATCCATGAAAAAAAACTGATAGGGGATATTAAAACTAAAAAGTTCTCTTCTGTGAAAGACACTGTTAAGAGAATACAAACTATAGACTGGGAAAAAATATTTTCAAAACACATATTTTTAAATAAGACTTGTGTCTAAAATACACAAAGAACTCTTAAAAATTAACAATAAGAGAACAAAAAAAAAAGAGAAGAAAATAATAGCCTATTTTGGGGAGACTGGGTGGCTCAGTCGGTTGAACATACAACTTGTGCTCAAGTCACAATCTCACAGTTTGTTAGTTCAAGCCCAACATTGGGCTCACTTCTAACAGAGCCCACTTCAGACCTTCTGTCCCCCTCTGTCTACCCCTCTCCCGCTTGTGCTCACTCAAAAGTGAATACTTTTTAAAATTTTTTTTAAAAAACAATAAGAGAACAAATGACACAAAACAATTTTAAAAGTGGGGGAAAGTACTGAACAGACACTTTATCAAAGAAGATATATAATTGGCAAATAAACATATAAAAAATGCCCAACATCTCCATCATTGGGAATTGCAAACTAGCACTGAAACAGCACTAAACACTTATTAGAATGGCTAAAATGCAAAAATACTAACTACTATGAAATGCTGGTGAACATGCATAGCAATGTAAACTCTCATTCATTGTTGGTGAGAATACAAAATGGACAGTTTGGCAACTTCTAGAAAATTAAATGTACCATAAGATTCAGCAATTATGGTCCTAGATATTTACCCAACTGATTTTGAAAACTTACATCCACATAAAAGCCAGCATGCAAATGTATGTAGCAGCTTTATCCATAATTGCCAAAAACTAGAAGTAATCCAGATGTCCTTGAGGAGGTGAATGGATAAACAAACTGATAAATCTACACAATGGAATACTATTCAGTGAAAACATGAACTAGGTAGCCACAAAGAGACATGGATGAATCTTAAATGCATTTTGTTAAGTGAAAGAAACCCATCTGAAAAGGCTATATGCTGTATGATTCCAATTATATGTCGTTATGGAAAAGGCAAAAAACTATAGATAGTTAACTGCAGATGAGTGACTGCAAAGGGTTTGGGGATAGAGGAAGAGTTGAATATGTGAAGCATGGGGATTTTTTAGGGTGGTGAAACTATTCTGTATGACACTGCAATGGTGGATATGTACCACCACGCATCTGTCAAAACCCATAGAAATTTATACCATAAGGAGTTAATGTTAACATACACAAATTTTAAAAAATCACTTAAGAGGTCAAGAGATCCCAGAATGGAATGCAGAATGTGGCACATACACACAATCTAACTGTATTACAAATGTATAAAAGAACTTCACTGAAGGAGGTAGGTAGAAAAGGTACTAACCTAAGTAAACACAGAAGTGAGTAAAGTCTGTAGGACTAAAAACAAAAAGAATTTTATATAAGCACTGTGCTCTAATTGATAAAGTTGTTTGCCATGAGGCTATGGGTTAACAATTCTGAAACCACTATACATGTTTACAGGAATTGAAACATTTAGCAAAGGAGTGGTAGATGATGTGAGCCAGGTTTCTCACCATGGCAGTAGGTGGTTATAAACAAGCAAGGGGAGGGGTGCCTGGGTGGCTCGGTTGGTTAAGTGTCTGACTTCGGCTCAGGTCATGATCTCACAGTTCATGGGTTTGAGCCCCACATTGGGTGCTGAAAGCTCAGAACCTAGATGGAGCTTGCTTTGGAATCTGTGTCTCCCACTCTCTCTGCCCCTCCCCCATTTTTTTCTCTCTCTCTCAAAAAAAAGTTAAAAAAAAAAAAGTAATAATAATAAATAAGCAATGAGAGACAAAGAGAATGATCCATGCAGTAATGGACTAGAGTCAGAGATATCAGTATGAATTCATGTTTAGCTTACTATTGATACAGATGGAGATATATACATAGCTACAAATATATACACACATACATATAGAGATGTATAGTTTATAGGTATGTGTGTATAGACAAGTTAGTGAATACATTTGCTTTGTCAGCTGAGAGGATCTATAACACCCCACAGTGGCAATAAGCACACCAAGTCCAGGTCTTGGGTTTGAATACCATTCTCTAATTGAAGGAATGAGAATCCTAAGATTCTAGGACTGTGGCAGGAAACATACAAGATGAACCTGGAGTATCTTATAGTATCAGAGAGTAACAAAATACTTAAAGAACAAAAACAGGGGCACCTGGGTAGCTCAGTTGGGTGAGCATCCTGACTCTTGATTTCAGCTCAAGTCATGATCCCAGGGCTGTGGGATCTAGCCCCACCTCAGGCTTTGTGCTGAGCATGGAGCCTGCTTGGGAATCTTTCTCTCTCCCTCTGCCCGTCCTCCCTCCCTCTCTCTCTCTCTCTGTCTCTCTCAAAAACAAACAAAAAACCAAAACCAAAAACACCTTAAAAATCCACAATAATGGGGGTATGTCAAAGAGACCAAGGTACCTACTAGAAGAGGCTCTCAATAGCCAAAGCTGGAACACTTTGAGCAACAAAATAAATAAAGCAAAATGAATAAATATTCAAAGGCAAAGTGTAAATTAAATAATCATGAATCAATACTGATGTAAACTACTGAATAAATGGGAAGAATAGACAAATCTCCTGTGTAGAAGAATTCCATATAATTTATGTAGACATTATGCCCTCAAAAAGGAAAGGCATAACTCTCTACTCCTTAAGTGTGGGCTGTATAGTGTGATTTCGTTCCAAAGTGTGAAATATGGAAAGGGGAAAAGAATAATATTGTGAGAAAACCTGATAAACACTACTTCAGCCAGGTAGTCATGTTGACAGAATGTATTTGTGATATTGCGATATAACAAGAAATATGTATTTAGCAAACTTCAATATGTACATTCTGTTTAAAAAAAAAAAAAGAACGCATACAGGCCTGTCCTATTTTAAAAATGGCATCCTTTACCGGATTTTTGAATTCTTATATGACAGAAATAATCCACATATTTCTGATTATACTCTACCATTCATGTTCTTTGGTGACAACAAAATACTATATTTTTAAAGTTCTACTGATTAGAAAGAACAACTCTATTAGCAGACACTCTTTAAAAAGTGGACACTCTATAGGCAGTTTCAGTATTTACACTAAATGTGAACAAATATAGTTATGTTATTTAATCAACTCACACTACAGATTTAGAAATATATTCCAATAACATCTAAAAAACAAATTCTTTTTCATTATGTTATACAGTTGATCCATCTCAGCACCAAATTTATATCACATGCTCATAAATGCCAAAAAAAAAAATCTTTGTCATGTTTAGCAATGCTTAAACTAACACAAAAATCTTGATAGTGGGATTAACCTGCTGCAGAAATCTCTGTTTGCAATTTGTTTAATTTTTAAAATCTGTACAATTACCTCAACACCTATCAAAACATGTCAATTTGTCAGGATGTATTCTCATCAGACTAGCTTTTTCTATAATAGGTATAAAAATCAACTTCATAAGGCACTATTTCCAATCGTGTCCCATACATTTCTTGAATAAAAAAAATGTTTAAAGAGGTTGTTTATAATAGTTACCCAGGACACAGGTGTACAGAACTAAAATTTTTAAAAACAACATATCTTGAAATGGTTATCATAAACTGTTTCCCCTTCAAAAGTCACATTGAGGGTTGATGGAAATATCTATTTAATTTTAGGCCACAAATTTTTCTCCATCTGTAGTAAGCTGAACTGTGTAGAAGAAAATTAAATTTGGAAAAATTATAAGTTGATATTGGTATAACTCATAAATTCTTGGGAAATTGCACTCACTGAGAATGGAAAAAGCAGGATCCACAATGAGTTCAAGCATTAATACTGAATATCAAATGTAAATGACTCTTATACTGTAGCAACTCAGTATGGTGAATTTCACAGCTCTAGATTTTTAAAATTAGGAAAAGAATTCAATCTACAGTATTTCAAAATTTAGCTTTATAAAATTTTCCAATGGTCTAGGGCCAACATGGCTCTGTGTTATATTAACCCAGTCACTGGATAAGGACCAATCCAGGGTCAGGGCTAAAGATAGCTACTATAAAGGCTGTCACAAAATACAGTCTTCCAAGATAGAAATAAATGCAGAGGGGCGTCTGGGTGGTTCAGTAAGTTAAGCGTCCAGCTCTTGGTTTCAGCTCAGGTCATGATCTTATGGTTCATGAGTTCGGGCTTCACATCGGGCTCTGCTCTGATAGTGCGGAGCCTGCATGGGATACTCTCTCTCTCAAACTAAATAAACTTAAAAAAAAATTTTTTTAAGATAAAATAAATGCAGAAATAAAACTTGGCAGTACAGATCTCCCACCATGCTGAAAAGACCATTCATCTTTGAAATAATCACAAAGGAGGAAAAAAGAGTGGGGAAAACTTCAATGAAAATGAAAACAGCTAGGATATCAAAATATCCACCCAAAACCTCCTGGCATACCCTAAAAGGTAACCAGTCCAGAACTATAACTAGCAGGTATTAGCTAAAATGAATCTCCTAAATTGGAGCAAATTAAAAAAAAAAAAAAAAAAATGGCCGCAGATAACTAAGGTAAGTTATAAGTGAAAATTAGAAGAGGTTATAAAGCAACAACCTCAACTTCACAGATATAAATGTTAAGACAAACATAGCAGCAATCACATAATGGTTCATTAGTCTATAATTATTGTCAAACGCTGGGAGCTAATGGGTCCAAGACTATACCTTTAGTCTATCATCTAAAGAAAACCGGGTGTAAAAGACATGTGGTTCAAAAAAAAGACAAATATCCATTTACTTCTATTCTTATCAACTACTAACTTGCCTTAAATTACCCTGATTTTGTGTAATGTTACTTTTTAGAAGTTTCCCTTCCCTTCTTGGATCACTTTGATTTACAAACTATTCAGAATAAGCCAGAATTGAATAGACCATAATTTTTTTTGAATCATGCTAATCTATGAGTACTCAAGGAATTTATAATCATTATAACATATGAAGTGTTTTATATATTAATACATATTAAATATCATATTAAAAACTCAGTATTTCAAATTAAGAATTCAGAACACCCAAGAAATGACAAGTTGTAAGAGTTTCCATTAAAATGGATGATTGAACACATGAGTTTATGCCTATCCCTCCCAAAACTCTTCCAAAATTACAATAAAGGCACAGAAAAGGATAAACTCATAAAGATCAAGGGAAAGGCGAAAGCAGCGAACAGGACATGTCCCCAAATTTGGAAGCTAGAAAGCAGATAAATATATAAGTAATAGCTAATTCAGCAGACCAAAGAAATCTAAAACTTCATAGAAGTCACAAAAAGCAAGCAAATTCAGGCCCCAGAACAATGGATCCTAACATCTTTTATAGTAAGGTTCACTCTTACACACTGAGTTTCCAGTAGGCAATTTTAGTGCTTATATCAAATATAATCACTAGACCTTTGAAGAAAGTCCATAAAATGAAAAGTCACAGATCAAAACAAAGGAAACATAGACAAGGTAGGAAGCAAAAGAAAATTCAAAGTGATAATAACAATGAAGAAGAGGAGATTATCTTAGAAATTAAATATTTGACATGGGGAAAAAATAAGTTTAGAAGATAAACTTGAGGAGACCTCTAAGAAAAAACAAAAAGAGAAAAAAAAAAAACAGAAAAGATCACTGAATGATAAGTCTAAGAAGTCCAATAAACAAACAAAAGCACAGTTCCAGAGTGAGAAAATGCACAAGAACAGAGAGAAGTAATGAGATAAAAGTATCGTGAAAAAGCAAAAATAAAATTACACAGCACTTAAGAGTATTTCCAAATTAAAAGGGCCAAAAGACACTCCACACAATGAATGAAAAAATATCTACAAGGCACAGCACCATGGAAGTTTTAAAGAAAAGGGAAAAGTGAAGATCTAAAAATCTTCCATAAAACACCTAATAGATCAGGTATTGGACTGTCATTTGTCTTGCGCTGAGTTAGAAAACAGAACAAAGCCTTCAAAATTTTAAGGGAACATTATTTCCAATACAGAATTTTATACTCAATCTCTCATGGGTAAAGGTAGAATAAAGACATGGTCAGATATACAAGGTATGAAAAACAAAACAAAACAACTGCAAATGTCTGGAAGCTCCTGGGAGATAGGGCCAATCAAAATGAGGAAATAAGACAGACAAGATCCAGGGAACAGAGGATCCATTACAGAACAGAGCAAAAGGAAATTCCCAGGATGATGTTGCAGGGAGGTCTTAGTGTGACAGCTGCTCCAGACTCTAGAAAGCAGTCATACAGATTACAGGAGGAGAGAGGGCCAGGAAAGAAGGAGTTGAAAAAAGTACAAAATTAATGAATGATCTATGTTTGAACATAGAGTCTATGGCTCCTACACAGAGCATAGGAAGGTAACATTTGAAAAAAAATTAGATAGGTACATAGAAAAACAACAACAACTATAAATGACAGTAACAAAAACTGAGACAATTATTAGTTCCAGAAATCACAAAAAGAAAGAGCACGTAACCAAAATATATTATGACGTTTCTCCGCAAACAGTATTTATATAGTCGTAACTATGTAAACACTGTATAGGGGTTTTTTAGAACTGTGATTTAATTGTATGGGGAAAATGAGAAGTAACAAGTGATTAATTCTTTTAAAGAATTTTAATTTTGATCAATAATTTAATCTCAAGTTATTCCTTACTAAATCTAATTTACTTCTCAGGAAGCAAAGGAATGACAATAAATTTATTTACTGGTTTTCTTCAAATAGATTTTTTATAAGCTTAAAGTAGTTTTACAAAAATCTCCCCCAATTCTTCCAAACAGATCTGGCCACTTAAAATTCATCTTACAATACTTAAAAAGAAATTGTGAATATAAATATTGGTTCAAATCTGATCAGTGACATTATCTTGGTGGCCCTTTGAGGAGCAAAACCAGCAGCAGCAACAACTACTCCCAAAGAAACCAAAAACTGAACAAACCAAACAATAACAAAAACAAAAAAAAAACATGGCTAAAATATTATAATTAATAAGCATTATTGCTGGGGCAAGTAGTAGCATTAGAAAAGATGAAAGCTAAACTTTATTGGGCATACTACGCATAACACACTGTTCTAAGTGCTTATATGTATTTTTAAAAATCACATCCCCACAGGAACTCTATGAGTTATGTGTGGTCTATCACTAATTCCCCTTACACAGATGGTGAAAGTGGAGAGGTTAGTAACTTGCCCAAAGACACAGAGTTATATGTGAACAGAATCAGGACTTAACTCCAAGCCGAACATCTTCTTACTCTTAGATAAATTCTATCTCCCATCCCCACCCTGTTTAACCAACTAGGTACATTATAGGCTTCTGGACTGACTGAAGTGGATGCTGCTGTTCTATTTTTTTTTTTAATTTTTTTTTTAATGCTTATTTATTTTTGAGAGAGACAGATACAGAATGCAAGTGGGTTGGGGCAGAGAGAGAGGGAGGCACAGAATTTGAAGCAGGCACCAGGCTCTGAGCTGCCAGCACAGAGCCTGATGCGGGGTTCAAACTCACAACCTGTGAGATCATGACCTGAGCCGAAGTCAGACGCTCAACCAACTGACCCACCCAGGCGCCCCTATTCTTTACCTAGTTCAAAAGGTTCTCAAAAAGTAGACTGATTTGAAGTTCCTTATTAAACAGGGGCAGGGAGAGGGAGGAAGCTTCTGAGAAATGCTCAGGTGGAGGCTGTATCATCATCTGTAGGAGAGTGAATTTTCCAAAGCACCCCTGCATTTCTCTTAATTAACAGACATTAAGGACCACAGCCTGACAAGCTTAGAGTTCGAACCATAAGGAAATCACCAGAAAGTCCCCATTTCTTTTCCAAAAACAGAACCTCTAGGATATAGTCTCAGGCCAATTAATAGGCAAAATCTCTTTCTTTGAGTCATTACCAAACTAACATGAAATACAACAACACCTTTCTTTAGATGGAAGTGAAAATAAAGGGCCTGATACGTGCATACAATATATACACACATGTAACATCAAGAAGTATCCCATTTTTTACTCAACATTTCACTTAATGTAACATTCTTCTACATCTGTTCAACTCCTTGTATTTTACTTAACACTGTGATCTACATGAGAAATGCCTAAACTCCAGTGACAAAGCAACTCTTGTAAACTCCTTATCAATCTTGTAATCTACTTTAAAAATAACTGCTTGTCAACGGTGCCTTCTGGACCTTATCTCACAAATTCTATTGTTAACACCATCCATTCCATTTTTAAGTCATCGTCCAACATATCATGTGTGGAGTGTTTGCCTTGTTCTCTTACTTGAAAACAGTAAGCACCAACTCTTTTACTGTATAAATATTTAAACATTCATTCAAGTGCCTGTATAATAGTTCAGTAAACCATACGAGCTAACTTAAAACCAGCTTTATAAAAATCACTGGTTAATTAGAGATTAAGAACTACATGGAATGTATAGTGTTTGTTGTATAATTTATAAACTGCCAAAATGCATGCTTACATCTTGAATGCTATAGATAAGTTAGTATAACCTGAATAAGAAAAGTCTTATATGCCTGCAATTTATATAGATAACCTATATCAAACTTTGGGTTGACTTTGTCAGAAATGAATGCAAATTTTGTAAATATATTCCACTTTTATGAAAAATACAGTATTGCTTCAAGGATGTAATTTGGCCTTGAACATCAAGAGACAGTAGTTCTATGAGTATTCAGCTGTCTTATTTTAAAACTGTATATGTAATCCAATTTTAAGCCAATCTGCAAGAGAATCCCAAAAGAACTTACAGTATAAAGACAAACTATGAAAGACTTTGAGCCTTCAATGTGGATGTTTCTGAAAGAAAATGACTACCGATTTAAAAATTTGCTAAAAATGTTGGCAATGTAGAGATACACTTTTACCTGTGTAGGAGGAATTCAGATCCATTATCACTGCTCTTGTGCGCATGTGTGTATACTGTATTGGGGGGAAAACTGACAAATGATCTCAAGATGGAAGCGACTGCCTGAGAACATAATCGAAAGCAAAGCACGTGAATACTGTTCAAACTAGGACTCTGTTAAGACTTTAAATTTTTTCTTATGATTCCAATTAAAAACAACAAAAAAGAACATAATAATTTTACTCAGAAATGCTAGGTCGGTTCCAAAGAATTAAGGATTATCTGAACAACAACAACAACAACAACAACCAAAAACCTGATGTGATTTTTAATTTGTCCACAATACTTTGGGAGTACTCCCCTCGAAGGGTGGAACCTAATTCCCCTCACCCTGACTGTGGACAGGACTCAGAAACATATACCTAAATCGATGGGATGGCTTTGGAGCAGTACAGCGAGTAGAAGCTGGAAGCACTTTGAAGAGACTATTAGAACCAGCCCACAGAGCCATGAAAGGCTGTTAGAAGACTGATCATCATTAAGGAGGAAGGGAAGATAAATGTCTGGAATCTTGAAGAAAAGATATTCTTATTACACTGTGGCAGAAAATTTAGGACACTGTCATCTACAGTAACCAGGAAGTAAAAAATGTACCTGTTAAACTGGGTATATCATCTAGCTAAGGAGATTTCTAGGCAGAGTGTTAAGGTGATGCCTGGTTTCTTTTTACTGCTTATAACAAAATGCACAAGGAGAGAGAAAAGCTTAAGAAAGAGTAACTAAAAAAGGAATCAGGACTCGTTGGTTTAGTAAGTCCCTAGCCTCTACAGACAGTAAACAATGCTACAATTATGAAAAAGCTTCCAAGCAAACATCAAATCCAAGGCACCTTCAGAAAAAATTGTCTAAAAATCAAGCTGCATCGGTGACCTTAAAATCCTTCACTAAGACTTCAGAAAGAGCTAAATACGTAATAGGGCTTTTATGAAGCTTAAAGGCATTGTCCTGTAGCAGCCTTAGGAGACACCACGGTAAAGAAGCAATTATTTCAACAAAATGTAGGGGTGTCGCCTGGTCTAATGGAGTGAACCACAATAAGATTTATAGGGTGCCCACACAATTGTTTTTTGGCAGAAACACCACCAGCATGGTCTCACTAGGACAAAGCACAAAATGAAAAGAGGATTCTGGAGTCTCAAACTTCTACAGGCAGGAAGGGGCTGAGAAAATGATTTAGTTCAAAACATAGGCTGTCTTCCTATGAAAAAGGAAGGAAGACACAGAGAACAGAAGCAAGAACTCAGAGGGCACAGCAAAGAGTCATTGAGAAACAGGGCCGGAATAGAACTGAAATAATCAAATAGAACTTCTAACACTTTCTTGGCTGGATTCCAAAATTGCCATGGACTGCTAATTATTGTGCCTCCTGTCCTCACTCTTTGAAAACAGCCGTCTATAGTGATAGTCTTATGCCTGACCCAGCACTGTATTTTGGGTATGTGGGGGGCAGATAACTAACCTTTAGTTTGCCAGTCTTCAAACTGAGATAAGCTAGACTGAAGGATTCTCATCTCTTTCCAAATGTGATCTAGAAGACAAAATACTGAACTGGGAACTGATAATGTAAAGGGATAATACTCAGAGTGAAGAAGAGACAGTTATCAAGAAGTAGTAAGTATATTCCACATGGGCAAAGAATGTAAATAATTCGTAGCCAAAGGACACTTTGTATTAGTTTTAAAACATGCCCATAAATTCCCTGAAATTCTCCCTGAAAAGGTAGGGTCTAATTCTCTGCTTAAGTGTGGGGCAGACTAAGTGACTTGTTTTTATTTTTTAATTGAGGTGAACTTCAAGTAACATAAAAATATTTTAAAGTGTACAATCAGTGGCATTTAGTGCATTCACAAGGTTGTTCAACCATTATCTTGATCAGGTATCAAAATATTTTCATCACCCCCCCCACCCCAAAAAACACTTCACTCATCAAGCAATCATTCCCCATCTCCCCTACTTCCCTGCCCCCTCCCCCACCCCCTGGCCAGTCTCTGGCAAGCACTAATCTGATTTTTGTTTCTAAAGATTTACCTGTTTCAGATCATTCATATGATACAACATGACTTTTTATGTGTGGCTTCTTTCACTTGGTATAAGGTTTCCATGCTGTAGCATGTATCCCTATTTTATTTCTTTTTATGGCTAAAACTCCATTGTGTGTATATACCACAATTGACCTATTTTTGTCTACTGTGAATGGTATTGGGAACATTCATGTACAAGTATTTATTTGAGTACCTGTTTTCAATTCTTCTGGATATATACTCAGAAGTGGAATTGCTAGATCATATGGTAATTCTATGTCTAATGTTTTAAGTAACTACCAAACTATTTTCCACAGCAGCTGTACCATTTCACATTTCCATCAGCAATGTATGAGGGTTCCAATTTCTCCATATCCTTATCAACAGTGGTTATTTTCCTGGCTTTTGTTTAATCACAGCACACCTAGTTAGTGTGAAGCAACATCTCATGGTGAATTTGACTTGCATTTCCCTAATGACTAATGTTGCTGACCCTCATTTCATGTGCTTGTTGGCCATCTGTGTAATTTTGGAGAAATGCCTGCTTAAATTCTTTCCTTAGTTTTCAATTAGGTCTTTTTGTTGTTGAGGTGCCACGGTTCTTTATATATTTTCAATGCTAGACCCTTACCAGGTATATAATTTATGAATATTTTCTCCCATTCCATAGCATGTCTTTTCATATCTTGATGATATCCTTTGATACATAGAGTTTTAAATTTTGATAAATTTCAATTTTTCTATTTTTTTTCTTTATTACTCATGATTTGGTTTTCTAAGAATCCACTGCCAAATCCAAAGTCAGGTAGATTACTTGTTTTCTCCTAAGAGTTTTAACATTTTAGCTCTTATATTTGGTTTGCTGATCCATCCAATTAGATCTTATATTAAAAGGCCTTTGTATACGATGAAAGGTAGGGGTCCAAGTTCACTTTTTTACATGGCTATCCAGTTGTCCCACTACCATTTGTTAAAGAGATGGTTCTTTTTCCACCAAAGAGTCTCCACACCTTTGTTGAAAATCAATTGGCCATGGACATATGGGTTTTTCTGGACTCTCAATTCTAATCCATTGGTCTATATGTCTATCCTTATGCCAGTATCACATTTGATTACTACAGCATTATGCTAAGTTTTGAAATTGGGAAGTGAGTACTCCAACTTTGTTCTTCTTTTTCAATACTGTTTTAGCTATTTGGGGTCCCTTTGATCCATCTGAATTTGAGGATAGGTTTTCGCATTTTGCAAAAAGGACCACTGATATCTTGATAGGGACTGGATTAATCTGTGAATCACTTTGGGGAATACTGTTTTCTTAACAATAGTAAGTCCTCCAACCCATTTATACGGGATATCCTTCCATTGATTTAGGTACTCTTTAATTTCTTTCAGCAATGTTTTGTACTTTTCACTCTACAAGTCTTTTACCTCCTTGCTTAACTTTATTCTCAGGTGGGGCACCTGGGTGTCTCAGTCAGTTAAGGATCTGACTTTGGCTCAAATCATGATCTCGCAGTCTGTGAGTTCAAGCCCTACACTGGACTCTGTGCTGACAGCTCAGAGCCTGGAGCCTGCTTCTGATTCTGTGTCTCCCTCTCTTTCTGCCCCTCCCTCGCTCCTGCTCTCTCTCTCTCTCTCTCTCTCTCTCAAAATAAACATTAAAAATTTTTTTTAATTTATTATCAAATATTTCATTCTTTTGGATACTATGGTAAATAGAACTGTTTATTTAATTTCCTTTTTCCGTCACTTATTGCTGGTACATAAAAACATAACTGATTTTTGTATGTTGATTTTATACCCTCCAACTGTGCTGAAATTGTTTATTAGCTCTACTAAATTTAGCTGTTTTTTACAGACACCATCCAGGAAGCTGCTCTAGTTCAACAGAGCCAAAACAAAGGCAAGCCTCTGTGCTGGTCCCTCAGGGAACCACCAGACAGGTCAAAATGCAAAGCCACAATTTTTTGAGCACAAGCTTCTTATTGCTCTCCCCTACCATCTCTCTCCACTGCTGTTCCCACGGCTGCTGCTGAGCTACAATATGGGGGCTGGGGGGGGCGGGCGGTGGTGGTGCTGGGTGGCTCTGTTGGTTAAGCGTCGGACTTCGGCTCAGGTCATGATCTCGCGGTCTGCAAGTTCGAGCCCCGTGTCAGGCTCTGTGCTGACAGCTCAGAGCCTGGAGCCTGCTTCAGATTCTGTGTCTCCCTCTCTCTCTGCCCCGCCCCCACTCACACTCTGTCTCTCAACAAAAATTAACATTAAAAAGAAAATTTTTTTAAGAAAAAGAAATAGAAAATGGGGGATGGCAGGCATATAGACAAAAATGCCTCAACACTGTCTTACCAAAATTTAGCAGCCTCCTTCTTCAGTAAGCACTGTCCTGGTTGCTGTAAGTTTTTTTATTCGATTTCAGTGTTTTGAAAAAGTTGATTTGTCAGTTGATTTTTTTCCAACTTAATGGCTGTTTCTGTGGAGGCACAGATTCTTAGAGCTCCCTACTCCACCATTTCTATGACCAGTAACTTCTCTTAACAAACAGAATGTGGCAGAAGTGACAGTATGTAACTCCCAAGACTAGGTCATAAAAAGCATTGAGATTTCCTCCCTGTTCTTTCTCTTGGATCACTTCCTCTGAGAGAAACCAGTTTCCATGCTGTGAAGACTCTCAAGTAGCCCTAGAGAGAGTCCACACAGCAAGGAACTGAAGCAGCCCCAGGACAGCCACATGAGTGAGCTACCTTAGAACTCCAGTTCTTGTCAAGTCTTCAGTTGACTGCAGTTCTAACACTTAGACTGCAACCTCATGAGAAACCCTGAAAATCATCTAACTAAGCCACTTCTGAAATAACTGATCTACAGATACCATGAAATAATAAATGTGTATTGTGGTAGGCTGCTAAGTTTTGGGACACACGATATTTAAAGCTGAGCCTCAAAAGGTGAGAAGAACCAAGTGACTTGAGTTCTTGGGAAGAAGAATGTTTCAAGCAGAGGGAGGAAAGGTTTCTGGCACATTAAAAATAAAAAATTTGAAAGAAGATCAATGTGGCTGGAGCTCAGTGGAGAAGAAGAAAATGAAGAAAGAGATCACTCAAGTGGCAGAAAGTAACCTAAGTGACTAGCTAAGGTCTTAAAACCAGTAAAAACTGGTAAGCCCTGGAGTAATCAATGTTTCCCTATCCATCAAAAGTGGAAACTGGTCTACAGTTAAGTACAGGAAGACAGAACTAAGCAAAACAATCACTTGTCCACTGACAGATAATTGGAGGCAGTCCACCAGCCCAGCACCCATAAGAAAACTGCACAAGGTGAAAGAAAGGCAGATGGGTACCACCACATAAGGGCAAAAAACAGGCATTTTTGTGAATATAAACTTATCAGAAATTGTACAACTTTGGTAATCCAATGTTGCTTATTTTTGAAGTAATAAACATTTGATTAAAAAGTGAGCATAAAGTATTAGTGAATGAACATGGGAGCATACAAGTACAAGACCTAGTTTTATTCTTGGTTCCTCATTAGCTTTATGAACTTTGGTAAATCACTTCTCTCCCAGCCCAATCTCCCTCATCTGCAAAATGGGATAATAACATATATAGTACATGACCAATCTTCCTTTTTTTAAAGATCACATGAAATAATATATGACAAAAGTACTTTTAAAATTTAAAAAAAAAATCTAGAAAAAAATTAACATTTACAAATGTTAATTGAAGAAAAATCAGTAACTATATCTATTATCACACAGGAACCCAGGGTGGGAGCTATAAAGCCCTTTGAAAGCAAGAACCAAGGTCTTTACCTCATTCCATATTACTTAACTTTAATAGAATGGATACACAATCCCAAAGGAACAAAACACAAAACAAAACAAAACAAACAAACAAACAAAAACTTGGGGCACTGGGTAGCTAAATCAGTTAAGTGTCTGACTCTTGATTTTGGCTCAGGTCATGATCTCATGGTTCTTGAGTTCAAGCCCCGCCTTGGGTTCTGCACGGTGTGGAGTCTGCTTGAGATTGTCCCTCTTCCTCTCTCTCTGTCCTTCCCCTACTCATGCTCGCTCTCTCTCTCTCTCAAAGTAAATAAATTAAAAAAACAAAAACCTTTAAAGAGATGTTATTTACAATTCTGAATGGCAATTTCATTAGTAAAAATCTTACATCTGGAATATAAGCTCAAAACATCTGTCTCACAAGGCAGTCCACAGTCACTGCCAAATGAATAACCGATGTAGTTGCAAATCTAAAAAATATGATCGTAAATCAGCTCTGCAAAGATGCATATTTGTCCTTGTCCTTGGCTACCACATGATACAAGTTTTAATAACTGGTGAAACGGGTAAAAGAATTTCAAAAGAAATCCCAATTGGATAACCAGTCTCTGAAACTAAAACTAAATGTAATTAGCAAAATAATACTATTTGTAGACGATTAAAACTATAAGATTAAAAAAGTCTATGGGAAAATACAGATATTATCAATGACATTTCAATCAGTAAAAAAATAAAATGATATTTGTGCTTTCAGATTTTACAACTATCTGAATACCATGAGGTATTCATCTCTGGATCTTAAACCAGAAAAAAATTTATAATTTGAAATAAGAAAAACATCATTAGTGAAGAACATAAGCATTAAACATTATAAAATGTGAGACATAATTATTTTGGTATTAAGATGCACTGATGCATGAATATAAAGTAAATAGGATAAATGGGTAGGTTCTTATATGGTCCTCCTGCTTTCTCTAGCAACCCATCTTCTACTGTGGTACCCTTTATTTACAGCATAATTGATAGCCAGTTGAAAGAAAGTTCTAGAAGATATGACACAAAATTGACCAAATATGACACTGAGTGTCATCTAGATACTAGATACTATACTCTAATGCTTAAGACATCAGGAAAAGATAGCAAACATTTGATGCAAACAAAATATATTTTGAAATTTAATAAACACATCTCCTTGTATAATAAAATAAGTGTTATTGACATATTTAAAGAAAAAAACCCAAATTTATAGAAAAATGACTTGGAAGGAAAAAAATCAACTTTTTGAGGGTAATTACGAACCGAATTTTCTTCTTCCTCTTCCAGTTCTCGCTGTTGCTCTTCATGTCTTTTAGCTTTGATCTCCATAGCTTCTGTGATCAGGTCTCTTAAAATTGATACAGGCTTTGCATTCTTGATAAAAGCGTGCTGGAAAAGTAAAATTCAACGGTATAAATTCCAAAGATTTCTCTGAATTATATCTAAAATATGTTAAAACAACACATAAATGCTAATCAGGATCACAGGCTTCAATTGTTCTTTCAACTAAAATTAAATGTATATATTAAGAAAAGAGAATATTCCAGCTGCTTTAGAAATAAAGATTTTGTTTTTGGGTTTACCTGCTTTTGGAAAACCATTAAGGCACACACAAAACATGCAATCCTGTTAATAAAACTACATTACATTACCCTTAAAAATATAATTGTCCAGGGGCTCCTGCATGGCTCAGTTGGTTAACCATCTGACTTTGGCTCGGGTCATGATCTCACGGTTCAGAAGTTTGAGCCGTGAGTGAGGCTCTGTGCTGACAGCTCAGAGCCTGCAGCCTGATTCAGACTCCTCTCTCTCTGCCTCTCCCCGCTCATACTCTGTCTTTCTCTCTCTCTCTCTCTCAAAAATAAATAAACATTAAAAAAATTTTAAAAATATAACTGTCCAGGGGTGCCTGGGTGGCTCAGTCGGTTAAGCAACGGACTTCGGCTCAGGTCGTGATCTCACAGTTCGTGGTTTCGAGCCCCGCGTCGGGCTCTGTGCTGACAGTTCAGAGCCTGGAGCCTGCTTCTGATTCTGTGTCTTCCTCTCTCTCTGCTCCTCCCCCTGCTTGCAGCCTGCCTCCCTCTCTCTCTCAAAAATAAACATTAAAAAAAATTAAAAAAAAACATGTATGTATAATTGTCCAAAGGAAGTGTAGATTAGATAGTGAAAAAGATAAAGAATTTTTTAACAGGTTGGTGATGATCAGTTACTAGAGGGGAAGTGGGTGGGGGGCAATGGCTTAACAGGTGATGGGGATTAAGGAGTGCACTTGTAATAAGCTCTGGGTGTTATACAAAAATGCTGAATCACTATATTTTACATCCAAAACGAATGTTAACTAACTGTAATTTAAACAAAAACTTAAAAAATTTTTTAATTAATTAAAAATTCTCATAAAAAATAAGAGATTGGTGATTATATTACATATGAAAATAAAATTATTTTGGTAATACATACAAATTTTAATTAATCTTCATAAACTGACAGCCACAATCAGTGGGTCAAAAGGAGGGCAACTATTCTGTTACTTCTTTTACATATTTTTTACTTTATTATGTTTTGAATAATATAATCATCTCCAATGGAGAAACAGTAATAAAGGAAATATTTTTCAGAAAATAAATACTGTCTCACTTCTATGCTATGTATAAAACACCTTTTAACTTCTTTTTTTATAGCATCTTGATCTAGTGAAAATATCTGAGTTTGCTACATTTCTGGTAAATAGAAGGGAAACCACCAGGATAGACCTGGGTTTTCAATGACTTTTTTATTGGGGAAAGGGAGAAGGAGTGTGAGAGAAAGTAGGGGACAGGTTACAAATACAATTTGAGATAAATAACCTTATTTTGAGGCAGCAATACAGTTTCAAAATGTTAATTTTCATATTACATATCCATAGATAGTTATTTTAATAAAGATCAACAGAACATAAAAATATTCTTAAAGACAAAAAAATAGTGCTAAAGAAGAAATTATACACATTTAGAATAGAATTTAAAAAAATAAAATGGTGAACATATCATTTGGGAAAACCATATGGAAGAATTTTGCCAGATTACAGAAATACTAGAATTGATGGCAAAGAACCAATAAATTATTCTATAACAGTTATAAACTAATCGCCAGATAAATTAAGAGCTAGTGACATAACTGC
The DNA here is from genome assembly GCF_027475565.1 of Acinonyx jubatus. Taxonomy (NCBI): domain Eukaryota; kingdom Metazoa; phylum Chordata; class Mammalia; order Carnivora; family Felidae; genus Acinonyx; species Acinonyx jubatus. Next base: position 38,222,468 of record NC_069394.1, on the reverse strand, counting down.
AGTGCAGATTCCCAGTCATCCACTAAAACAGAGTTGGGATTGGATGTATGGCAACCCAGCTAGATCCCACATTTCTCAGTCTCCCCCTTTCAGTTGGTTGTGACTGTGTGACTAAGCTCTCATGAATGGGTTGTGAGTACAAGTGGTGTGTTCCACTCTAAGATCTGATCCTTATGCACTCTTCCGTGAGTTCGTCTCTTTCTACAAAGCTGGAAAACAGACAAATACAGTGTCTCAGAGGATGGTGGAGCTGTGAGCAGGAAGGAACCCAAGTTCGACTCTAAAAATTTTGAGAACACTTGTGGAAAGGTCTCAAAAAGTAATAATTGAAGATATGTTCTTTGCTCTTAAGCAACTTATCATCTAGAATAAGAAATAAAAGATACATACAGAAAATTACAAGGTGACATACAAGTTACATTCATGATGGTTTGATGCAGACTATATGATTTATGATTAAGAAATGTAAGAGCAGAAGAAAAGGTAATGTGACGATCTCAGATACCTCACACAGAAGAAACAGACCATTTTAGGGAGGAGGACAAGTATGAACAATATGAACAAACACACAAAGATAAGAGATGTATGCCAGAACACAGTAGGAAGATCCACCTAGCCAAAACAGAAACACTATTTAGAGAAATAGGGTTCCGGGAATTTAGATCCAGAAAACAGTGGGACAAGAAGGATAAATGCTAAAAATGAGATGCCTGGATTCTGTCTGAGAGCCACTTCAATTACATAAGCAAGAAAATAATGTAAGGAAAAGAATGTCTTTGACAGCATAATCTTGCAGTAGAGTTTAGACATGAAATAGAGTGGGAAGAGACTATAACAAAAGTGTAAATTATTAAGAACATGGGTGAAAAAAAGTGAGGGGAAATAGTGAATCTCACAGAAGAACTCTTAAAAAGGATTTAGTGACCAATATTAACAGAAGTGGAAGAAGACCAACAGTACAAAAAACTGAGAACTAGTAGAATTCTTCTTCTTTATTTTTTTTTAATATCTATTTATTTAGAGACAGAGAGCGTACAAGTGGGGGAGGGGCAGAGAGAGAGGGAGACATGGAATTCGAAGCGGGTTCCAGGCTCTGAGCTGTCAGCACAGAGCCCAACGAACCCAGGCACCATGAGATCATGACCTGAGCCAAAGTCAGACACCCAACTGACTGAGCCACCCAGGCGCCCCAGAACTGTTCTTCTTTAAAAAGGCACAGATGGGACACCTGAGTGGCTCAGTCGGTTAAGCATTCGACTTCAGCCCAAGTCATGAACTCACAGTTTGTGAGTTCGAGCCCCGTGTCAGGCTCTGTGTTATAGCTCAGAGCCTGCAGCCTGCTTCAGATTCTGTGTCTCCCTCTCTCTGCCCCTATGCCACTCAGGCTCTGTTTCTGTCTCTCAAAAGAAAAAATAAATAAATAAAAATAAATGTTAAAAAAATTTTTTTAAAGGCACAGAAATTTCAAATTGTATTATACTTTATCTTCTCAGGGAAAATTATTAGCCAATCCTGCAAGCCACAGTTTTATCTTTAAAAAATACCAAAGTACATATATGATTCATCCAATCTACTTCAATTTTATTTTCATGAAGTTTATTCAGTATTATGTTACTATTAGTCTATAGGGCTCAACATTCTTAATCTCAAAATCTCAGCATATCTGATTTCACTTGCACTCATATCTTCTCTACATAACTGCTACAGGTATAATTTTGACCAACAAAGAGGAACTGGCTAAAAAAGTTAAAAGGGTACTTGAGGAACAAGGCCATATTATTTGAGGATTCTTGACAGTCAGAAGAGAAATTTTATCAAACACTGGCTGATTTAAGTTTACTTATTTATTCTGAGAGACAGAAAGAGCACAAGCAGGGAAGGGCAGAGAGGGAGGGAGGGAGGGAGAGAGAGAGAGAGAGAGAGAAAGAGAGAGGGAGAGAGAGGGAGAGAGAGAGAATAGCAAGCAGACTCAACACTGTCAGTGCAGAGCCCAATGTGGGGCTCAAACTCACAAACCATGAGATCATGACCTGAGCCAAAGTCAGACACGCAACCAACTAAGTCACATAGGTGCCCCCGGCTGATTTTTAAAGACTGTTTTTCAAGGCTTTTTTAAAGTAGCAGGTAGTGGGGTGCCTGGATGGCTCAGTCTGTTGAACATCCAACTGTTGATTTTGGCTCAGGTCATGATCCTAGGGAAGTGGGTCAAGCTCCACATCAGGCTCCATGCTGAGTGTGGCCTGCTTAAGATTCTCTCTCTTTGTCCCACGGCCTCCTCCCCCTCTCTAAAAAATAAAATAAAAATAAAGTAGCAGATGGTAAAATTAAAAATGCAAAGCAACATAATAACTACAAATACCAGAGAAAACAAGTTGACAAAAGTAAAACATGACAACTGTGATTTAAATTTTATTAAGATACACCAATGTAAATAAATGGGTTGAATTTCCATTTATTAAATAGTATTGTAGTTAAGCACTAAAAGACACTTAGTTTACAAGATAAATTCAACTACATACTTTCTAAATGAGATATTTATAATAAGTCTAACTCATGTTTCTATAAGAGGCATACTAAGAAAAACTTGGGTTAAAAGTCAAAGATAGGCAATGAAATAGTAGTCAAACACAAAAATGTATCAAGAATAAAATGGTCCAAATAAAATAGAAGTGAAGGCTCAAACAGTACATGATGAAACAGTCATTTAATGTTTATAAGGGACGTAATATAAAGAAACATAGTTATAAACTTAATACAACATTATGATTCAAAACAATTTTAGAGAATTAAGTTTTAAGTAAATAAGACATAGGAAATAGTGGGGCTTTTTTGGTCACTGAGAAAATAGACAAAAAAAAATTTTAAAACTTTCTGAATATTATAATCAGATTGAATCAACAGAAAAATTAGTAAAAAGAAGCTACATCTTTTTGTTAAATGCCTAGAGAAGCATGTGGTACTACTCTAAGAATAGGAAGAGCAATGAAACAAAATATAATGTCCCCAGAAATAGAATATAATACACAAAATAAACAGTCATACTATGAAGATAGCATTTTCAATCACTGAGGAAAAATAACTTTAAACTGGTGCTGAGATAATGCCTGTCTTTTGTGGGAAAATTTAAACTAGATCTTTATCACAGAAACACGAAAATAAATTCCAGATAGATGAAAGGAGGTGAAAGTTAAAAAAATAGAAACACAGAGAACAAGAGGGTAATATATGAGAATATTTATATGTTCAATCTAATGCCATAAAACAAAAGAAAAAGATGATTTGGATACATATAACTTAAAAATGCATAAATGACAAAAAATATGAATTAAAAAGTTTACTTGTAACATTTATATCAGACAAGAAGGTGATCACAAGAGTTTTTAAAAGAATCAGTAAGAAAAAGATAAGCACACCAAATTCTAAAAGCCTATTTCTAAATGCATCTAAAGGAAAATCAAAACTAAAAAAGGGTGAGGGGCACCTGGTTGGCTCATTTGGTTAAGCATCCGACTTTGGCTCAGGTCATGACTTCATGGCTCCTGAGTTCGAGTCCCACATCAGGCTCTGTGCTAATAGCTCAGAGCCTGGAGCTTGCTTCAGTTTTTGTGTCTCTGTCTCTCTGCTCCTCCCCTGCTCACACTCTGTCTCTCTCTCTCTCAAAAATAAACATTAAAAAAAATGCTTTTTAACTAAAAAAGGGTGAGAATTCATAAAACACCTGAACTAATGTTGTAGTGACAGGAAATACCCCAAATCAACCTACCACATTCTTGATCATGTATCTTTAAAATAAGGCTGCCTGAACATTACCTCTTTTAAAATCTGAGATAGTGCCTCTTAAATTTTCTTCATGTTCTGAATTACCAATTTCTGAACTGACAGAATTCAAATTAGTGATTTATTCAAAAAAACTTCATAGCAAACAAGAATTTAAAGTGAATTGAAGAGAGACTTCTGCTTCTGGACAAAATGAATAGACATACTTTTCCCTGTAACTCTCCATTAAAGCACAATTAAAACCCTGGACAAAACATAGGAAGATTCTGAAAGATGGAGAGAAGGTGGCAAAATGGGTAGGGACTCTGGAATTTGGGGTAGAACACAGCTTTGAGTTCCATGCTTTTCTGTTTTACCTCACTTATCCCAGATCAGGTACTAGAGAAGCCAGCACAACTAAGAAATACCAATGGACACAAATGAAAAAAACAAAAACAAAAACCCTACAAAAGCCTGCTTTCTCAAGCCAAGAGATCAGGAAAGGACAGCTAACAAGACAAAAGTTTTAGGTAACAACCAATCTAGTCCAGCCAAACACTACACAGAAAACACTGACACCTCCCCCACCAGCAAAGGCTGAATGAGGAACCTAGACTTCCAACCTCTGGAGGCTGTCCAATCCTTCTACTGAGGTGGTATCAGAGAAGGCCAAGTATCAGGCTAGGGCTTTCACTTCTATCAGGCCATATAACAAAATGTCAGCCACCCTGCCAGTGTGAAGTGTCTGCGGAGACTGCGTTGCAGGCTGGACTTATACCCCTACCAGGCAATAATTAAACAAACAAACAAAAACCCACCCCCTCCCTGCTGGAGTGGAATCAGACGGAGGCCCACTGGAGAGTCAGAACTTTCATCACCAGCAAGCTATAATGAGGCCCTGCAGTTCTAGGAGAGGCCACTAGATGCGCCCCAGCCCTCACCCCTGTTCAGTAATAAGGGACCCCAGCACACACATGTCAAAGGAGACCAAGTCGGTGTACCAGACTTCTACTGCTACCTGGCAGAAATGAGATGGGGCCCCTTTCCCTCACTGAAGCAGCATCAGAGGACACCTGTTAGAAAATTTAAATAAGATCTACACTCTCACCATAATACCCAAAATGTCCCAGTTCCAAATGAAAAACACTCACCATACCAACAAGCAGGAAAATCTCAACTAAAATGGGAAAAGACAGTCAGCAGACAGCAACATCAAGATGACATGGCTGTTAGAATTACGTAACAAGGATTTTAAGGCAGTCATCACAAAAATGCTTCAACAAGTAATTACAAACATGCTTGTAAACAAATGAAAAATTGGAAAGTCTCCAGAAAGAAATAGAAGATATAAAAGAGAAACAAATGAAAAAGTTAGAATTGAAAAATACAGTAATGACAATAAACTCAATGAATGGGCTCATCAGCAGATGAGGACAGAGGGATGAATCAGTGAATTGTAATATAAACAGTGGAAAGTACACAATGTGAACCACAGAAAGAAAATAGACTAGCATAAAAATGAACAGAATCTCAGGGATCTGTAAGACTAAAACAAAATGTCTAACATTTGTATCAATGGAGTCATAATAAAGAGAAGAGAAAGAGGGTAGGACTGAAAAAACATTAGAAAAAATAATGACCAAAAACTTTCCTAAACTAGTAAGAGATAAAAACCTACAGACTTAAGAAGGTAAACAAACCCCCAACAGGATAAACCCAAAGAAATTCATACCTAGACACATAATTAGACCTGTGAAAATTAGGACAAAGAAAAAAAATCTTGAAAACAGCAAGGGGTAAAACAATCCAACAAAGAGACAGTAGAGTGCTCATAAGAAACTGTGATATCAGAGGAAATGGCACAATATTTTTCAAGTGCTGAAAGGAAAAAAAAAAACCTGTCAACCAAGAATTCTATAGCTAGTGAAAATATCCTGCAGGAAAGAAAAGGAAATCCATATATTCTCACATGAAGGAAAACTAAGAGAATTTCTTACTGCAGACCTACCTTAAAAGAATGGCTTACAGGAAGTCCTCTAGACACAAAGGAAGTAATAAAAGAAGGGACTGTGAAACATTAGGAGAAAGAACAAGGGAAAGAGCAAAAATAGGGTAAATACAACAGATTACCCTTATTCTCTTGAGTTTTCTCAATTGTTTAAAGGTTAAAGCAAATATTTTACCACTGTTTGACACAGATCTCTATGTATGAAGAGAAAATATTTTGACTATTATAAATGGGAGGGACAGCAAGGTAGATAAAGTTCTACTCCTCAGCTGAACTGGTGAAATGGAAGAATAAGTCACGTTCCATGGGAGTTCACAAAGTAACCCATGACATCATCTGTTCTAGCCAAGCTCAGGGGTCAATTCAAATAATGGCAGATCTCAGTCAACCTCACAGTCTCACAGAAATACATCCTGGGGCAGGAGCTGACTTCAGGTTCTAGGCTGCCCACCAGCAGATACAAGGACCATCTTGAGATCTGGAACTTTAGTGCCACTAGGCTGAACTTGAACCCTGTCCTTTAATATCTTTGAGGTTTCAATCTCCTCATCTTTTAAAAACTACTAGGAGTTCACTAATAATTTCAAAGGATCCTTTCAGTCTATGATTCTTTTAAGCTTACACAATTATTTATATTGTGCCCTGGAGAAAAAAAACACTATAAAAAATTCAGCATGAATTTCTTAAAAACTGTTTATCAGGGTCTAGAAATCAACATGGTATAATCTGTACATGTAGGCTGTAGATGTGTCCACTAAAACTTGGTAATAAGACTGTCCTCTGAGAGTTATAATTCAACTCATAATATGTAAGACATATGCAAAACTCCTTTAAAAGACAGAATGGATTCCAGGCACCTAGCAAATAAGACTCAAATGAGACTAATGAGACTCATGATAATTATTCTATCTGATATACATGTATTAAGTACTGGATACCAGTAAATGATATGCACTTTTGGGAACACTGAGGAATGACAACTAGCCTTAACAAGGATGAGAGAGGAAGGCTTCCTGGAGGAGTACCTAATTTGAATTAGAAATAATTAGAGAAGAGTAAGAAGGAAACTGTTGGTGAAGGGGGTTTTTAACTAGGAGGGTTGGGGGAAACAGTGTGAAAAAAGGTACAGAGGATTGAAAGAGCATGGTCTGTATAATAAACAACAAGTCCATTATTTCAAAATTTATAGAGGAGAAAAAGAGAGGTAGCAAAGGGCAGTTACGAGGCTAGACAAGCAAGGGCACATTATAACAAAGGGCCTTGAATGGTTAACAATAGCACAATAGGAAAAAAAAATCAAGAAAGCAAATATTGGCTCATATGCACTATACAGTTCTTGTTATAAAGAAGGATGGTTAAGCCAAACCCAACTAGAGGCTAGACGGTAACAGAGCTTGTTAATGTAGCCCATCTAGGCCAACTTTTTGGGCAGAAAAGAGTGGAAAAAGAGTGGAGCTGGGGGACAAATGGAATAAACCCACAACAGTCACTTTCACTGTGTGATCTTCAGTGAGTCGTTTAACCTTTTGGGGCTTCAAGACCTTCATCCACAAAATAAGGGTATTATACTAGAGTATTTCTCAACTGCTTTTCTATACTAAATACTCAGAGTGGAAAAAAACAAAACAAAAACCAGAATATCTTTTCTTAAGATTAGAAAAGATTATGGAAGAAAGACTACAAAGAAATACTGGTTATGTTATCCAAAATATCAGTTACCAGATATATTTGGATTTATTTTAACCATCATTTTTTGTGCTATCTGTCCTACTTTTTGTTTTGCTTCCCCCCTCCTTCTTTCTGGTCTTCCTTGGGGCTGAATAATTTGGATACTCAACATGATAACAATACCAACTGGCCCCTGATTTATGTGCTCAAAATTCCTCTGTAATGCTGACAATATCTCAAAATAAAAGATTTAATTAATTAATTCTTGAAAGGCAATATTTGCATATAACAAAGAACTCAAAAGGCTCAAAAAGAGCATTCAGCAAAATGTATGTCTCTATCCCACTCCTGCTTCTTAGCCATACTGTTACCTACTCTGGAGGTCAGTTTCTTGATTATTTTTCCAGATCTACTCCACTGCAAGCACTGGTGCATGCACACACACACACACACACACACACACACACACGATTTATAAATGAAAGACATTATAATTAAACATATGATTATTATGATATTACTGATTATATATTAATAGGACATATCAGTGGGTATATAGGATTGAATATTATAATGAATATAGTAATATATTATACTAAATTACAATGATATATACATATATGTATGTGTAGGTGTGTATACTCTGCCAATTACTCCTCTCAGTGGACCTTAGATTGCTTCCAACTGTTGGCAGATATTTATGTTGTTTCTGATCTTCTGTCATTACAATGTACTATGAATACTTCTACACATAAGTTATGTCAGCAATGGTTAACATTTTCTGTAGAACGAATTTCTAGAAGTGTGACTGCTTGGTCAAAAAAGAATTCCTTTCCAAATATCAAGGATTATTTTCCAAATATCAATTGATTATTAGCTTAGAGGTCTAAGCCAATTCTGTTGGGAAAATAAAGACACAGATGCTTATCAAAAGTATTAAATTATTTCTAATCGCAATAAATGCCAACATAGATAAAAAATAAAACCTCCTGACACTCTGGATAAAGAGTCTGCTTGTAGTTGGGGGTGGGTACTGAAAGTATTTAGGTAATCATGTAATCAATATATATATATATACAACATAAGGTCTTTTCAAGGAGCTCAGAGATCTCGTATTTATATACCTTATGGTATATCAAAAAGTGAAGAAAGAAATGCTGGGCCAAAGACTAATACAGCAGGGGAAAAAAGCACAAAAAATACTAACAGTGGAGAAAATAACTCATTTCTGCATTGAGAACCTTTTAGAAGTTTTGTTTTAAACAACTTTGGAGGGAAGAATTGACAACAACAAAGATAGAAAAAAGGGAAAAGACAGAAGACTGAATTTGGAAAACAGAAAAGGAAAACTGAGACACAGATAACAGGTAGGTGAAGAATGGCGTGTGTGTCTTTGTCACTCCATATTTCCTCAGAGGTTTACATCTTGAGAAATCGGTTAATAAAAGCCACAGCAATTCTGGTCAATGTGAGAAAGCTACAAGGTATGAAGAAAATATCTTTCCCTTTCAGGCATAAGCACTGACCTGTAACAGTTGTGTGGCAGTAGCTCTCTGCTCAGGATTCTTCACGAGGCACTTTTTAACAAAATCGGTGAAATCATCAGACCAAAGTTCTGGCTTCCTGAATGTTGGTGGTGGATTTGTGGGAATCATAAAAATAGCCTAGCAAAAATGAAATAGCCAAAAGAAATTAAGTAAGAATCACAAGAGCACACCAAAAAAACAAATCTCTCTATCTTTCTATCAGACCCTAAATCTGAAAAACAAATTTAAGCTGTTCTAGGATTTCCAGTAAGATTGCAATTCAGGAAGCAAGTCCATCTGCTACTAATGTAATCATTTCCCATTAAATTTCCTCTATTTGAATTGCAGCTCATTGAGCACATCATTCTTTATTTTATCTATTATTTTTAATCAGTCTCCAAAAAAGACTGCAATTCTAACCCTTTTACCAAATTAGGAACATTCTCTAATTAAACAGATATATTCCCTAATTTTGCTATTGCATGCCAGATTTACTTCCCATTTCAGTTTCATATAAGTATTCCTGCTCAAAATGGATAGCAGCAGTCCAATTTGCTTCTGTAATCCAGAATTCCAGAATATATAAGTATAAATAAAATTACTACCGTGATTAGAAATAATACTAATAGAGCCAAGGAAACTTTTGTTTCCTTTTCTAACTACATGAACCAGGATTCCAAATGAAAAGTATTAAAGGTAATATACCACTTAAATTTGTTATTAATGATATAATTTAGTATTAATAACTTAGAACTAATTAAATACATTCAGAAAGTTCAAAATTCAAAAGTTTTAAAAAGCCTTCCTGCCATCCTTGTCCTCCTAGCTGTCCAGTCATCCTTTCTCAACCAAGAGAATTAATTCTTAATGTTCTTAGGAAATCACTGTATGTAATGAAATTACTTCTCTCTTGGGGCATCTATAATAGTTCCTGATAAAATACTATCACTAAAACATCATTTTCTTTGAAAAGATATAAAAATGAAAATACAATAAAGTTAAAACAAATGTATCGAGCACTCAATAAACACTATTACCATTTAATTTTAATTTTTTTTTTTTTACATTATTTATTTTTGAGAGACAGAGAGAGACGGAGCACAAGTTGGGGAGAGGCAGAGAGAGAATGAGACACAAAATCCAAAGCAGGATTCAGGCTCTGAGCTGTCAGCATAGAGTCCAATGCGGGGCTCAAACCCACAAACCGTGAGATCATGACCTGAGCCGAAGTTGGACATTTAACTGACTGAGCCACCTAAGAGCCCCTGCTATTACCATTTTCATTTTCACATAATGTTATTAATAAACAAGAGGCAAACACAGCCATGACAAAAATTTTACAAAGTAAAATGAATTCAACCATAACTAACTGTAGTTTAACAAGTAAATTTATATAATTATACAGTCAACACAACAGGTGAGATGAGGAAAAAATGGCTTTTGGCAATCTTAATATATGCATATGCAACATACAAACATGTGCCCCTCAAAGATGTAGTTAGGGTGAAACATCCAAAAAACTCCCTTCTGGGCTGCAGAATTCTTGGACTCTCTAGAAGGGAGGTGTTTGTCTCTGTTTTTTCTCAGTTTTTTGCCTGGCTTTGGTGGTCTTCTCTCTTCATGTATAAACAAATTTCCTTACTGCATAAAGAAAATAAAAATGGCAACACTACAAACCACAGCAATACTCAGACACCAGTTTTTTTTTTTTTTTACCACTGAAAGTAATCATAATTATGTTTAAAACTTCTGTTCATATATGGAGAAACCACAGCTGTAGAAAAAGTAACAAAGATAATATATTCTTGGGGATACCAGTTTTAATGTATTTTGTTGCTATAATAAAACTGTTCCATTCTCCACTGGAGTTATGAACTGTTCAAAGTCATTCACAAGTATCTTAAAATCATAGAATTTCCATAATAAAAGATATATGACAGATCATTTAGCTCAACGATTTAACAGAAAAGGAATCAAAAGGCCAGAGAGGCTAAGTGACTTAAAACCAAAATTTTAGACCCACAAAAGGCCTTTATTTAAAAGATTAGCAAAGTATTCTAATGCTTCTACTATATTTCAAGAAGCAGAAGGTGAAGTACAAAGCAAAGAGGGTTACTGAATCTAAACAAGCAGCTAGTAAGAGAACAGAGAAATGACAATTGATGATGTTTTCAACGTATTTGTCTTCACAGGCCCTCCTCTTCCAAGCGGAGAAGAAAGCATAAGCAAGTTTTAAGCCTTTACGATAAGGCAGTGGCAGAAATGACCTTAAAACTTACTACAATCACAAATGTGACCATCGATAAAGGTGAAGGTCATTCAATGAAAAATGAATGAGGGAAAGACCATTAAGTGGAGAAAATACAGTCTTTTCAATAAACGGTGCAACAAAAATGAATTTGGATTCTTATGTTGTACCATATACAAAAATTAACTGAAAATGGACCAGTGACCATAACAATAAGAGTTAAAACTATAAAACTTAGAGGAAAACGTTGGGGGAAAGCTTCAAGACATTGGATTTGGCAATAATGTCTTAGGTGTGACCCCCAAAATCTAGGCAACAAAAGAAAAAACATAGGTAATTGGACTTCATCAAAATTTAAAACTTGTGCATCAAAGGACACTATCAATAAGATGAAAAGGCAACCGAAATGGAAGAAAATATTTGCAAGTCCTATGTGTGGTAGAGGTTTAATATCTAGGATGTATAAAGAACTCCTACAACTCAACAACCCAACTCAAAAGACAGAGAAAGAACTCGAGTAGGTATTTCTTCAAAGAACATACAAATGGCCAATAAGTACATGAAAAGGTACACAACATAACTAATCATTACAGAAATGTAAATCAAAACCACAATGAGATATGTCTCACATTCATTAGCATGGCTTTTATTAAAGAAAAAAAATCAGAAAATAACAAGTGGTGGCAAGGATGTGGAGCAGTTGGAATCCTCATGCACTGCTGGTAGAGATGTAAAAATGGTGCAGCTGCTTGAAAAACAGTATGGCGATTCCTTGAAAAATCAAACATAAAGTTACCAATGATCCCCTAATTCTACTTCTGAGTATGTACCCAAAAGAAGTAAAGGCATGGAAGAGATATTTGTATACCCATATTCATAGACTCATTATTCACTGTGGCCAAAAGATGGAAGTGACCCAAGTGTGCACTGACAGATGAACGGATAAAGAAAACATAGTGTTTACACTGTATACACACATACAATGGAATATTATTTAACCTTAAAAAGAAAATTTTGGGGGTGCCTGAGTGGCTCAGTTGGCTGAGTATCTGACTTTGGCTTAGGTCATGATCTCACGACTCATGGTTTCGAGCCCTACGTCAGGCTCTGCGCTGACAGCTCTGAGCCTGGAGCCTGCTTCGGATTCTGTGTTTCCCTCACTCTTTCTGCCCCTCCCCTGCTTGTACTCACTCTCTCTCCCTCTCTCTCTCTCTCTCAAAAATAAATAAACATTAAAAAATTGTTTTTCTAAATGGTTAATTTTATGCTGTGTATATTTTACCACAAAGAAAAAATATGGATGAAGGAAAACATTAAGTAATAATCAAGTTCAGAAATATTTAAGTGCCTACTGCAGATGAAGCACGGTGTTAAGCATTAAATGGAGCTCAAAGAAGCAGCAGGAAATACCCTACCCTTAAGTCACTACCCTTAAGAAGCTTCTAACCTAGTCTGCCAATGAAAGCACAAACAATAAAAGAAATAACAGTATAATAATAAAATAAATGATAACAAGGCATTTGGAACAGAGGTCATTCCCCTTAGTAGAAACAGTGTAAGGATAAGCAGGAGAGTAGAAACAGGCCATCAGGAGGAGCAGAGAACTGACTGCTTGGTAAGGTATAGGAAATAAGAAGATTAGAAGGGAAATGGAGAATATGGAGTTTGGTCAGCAAGAAAGTACACAACTGAAAAGAAATGTGTGTGTGTGTGTGTGTGTGTGTGTATTTGTTCTTGATTAGGTTGTTTATGACCCAAGTAGATTAAACAAGAACAAAACCCCTGGAGACACTCTAAATATGGAATAGAAAATGCAGTTAGGGGCTAGTACAGATGGCCCAACACGAGTAATAAAGAGTTCAAACGAGGGTGGTTTCTACGGAAATGAAATGGAAGAAATGAGGTAGAGGAGATACTACAAAAGAGGAACCAAGAATATATCTTGCCAACATTGTGTGGGAGGGGTGGAAAAAAAGGAAGAATGAAAGATTACTCTAGAATTCAAGAAATTAAAAAAAACAATACCTTAATTGCAAGGCACTCAGGTATTCTAACAATTCACTACATCATTTTTTTGAAAGCCCTTAGAATATGCACCAAGTTGCTACAGTGTGTTATCACCGGCTTCTAACTCGGAAAGTGATCCAAAGGACTTTCCATGGACAAAGCAGTGAAGATTCAATATCCAAGTCTGTTGATTCTAGGGTAAGAGTTAATCTCTTTTATTAGTCTATTCATCTTCTTTCAAAAGGGGAAAATCCTTTCATAGAAGAGAATATTCTTACACATCTTACATCATATCACACATATTTACATCTAACACAGTCCTTTCAAAAGCAGTACAGCCAGTTTTATGACACAATAAGCACGTCAAATGACATTTATCAAGTACTTTCTGTGTGTTCAAAACTACGTTCTAAATGAAGTTGCAGACTGATAGGTCAAAGGCCAAATAACATTAGTGGGCATATTTTGTTCAGTCACTATCAAGTTCACACTCCCAAAAGGTAAGAATCTGCTGGAATCAGGCTGATTTCACCCAGGATGTACGTTCTCCCTTGTACATGGGCCCCATTTAGTCTGGCTCAATTATCTAGTTTACCTGATGGTTCTTTCAAGTATTTAACTTTGTGAGCCCTGCTATTACAGATTTTAAAATAAAACACATATCTCAAAGCCACAGAGCTCACAGTCAGCTTGGGGGGGGGGGGGGGGAATTAACACGTGAAACAAATAGCAAACAATGAAGTGCTGGAAAATAAAGTTCTTCTGTAAGTAACCTAATTCATCTCAGCTCCATAGCTGAAACGGAACCTAATCTGGCTTCAAGGATGGGCAAAATGGGGTTAATATCAGCTGCTGGAAAGGGCACACAAAACCACCTGCTACTTCAATTAAAGAATAAAAATAAATTTGAACTCTCATCTCTGCAAAACAGTTCAAAGCACCCACATAAGCCCTTATATACTGACCTCAAACTGCAGGTAAATGATACTAGATTGTCTAGATAAATGTTGTTCATCTGCACTTGTTACAAACTGATGGATAACAACTCAGTGATTTATGTTCTTGCAGCTAATGCTCTCCTTTGAACTTTGAGTCAATAAGTTGCAGTCTTATCTTCTGATAATCTTAACATATAAGGCTCACCTCAGCAGTAGCTATTAGAAACTCAAGGATAAAAAAACTGAACCCTAACTCTTATTTACCCAGTACTATCATAAAGCAATCCTAAAAGGTTCACATTCTAGTCTCAAACAAGCACTGAACTGCATATAGTTCAAACAAGTAAGTCTCATTATATGGTCTACCAAAAGCAGAGACTCTGAAAGGCTCCAGGGGAACCACTATACCTTTTACTTCTATTTTTTTAGGTTAGATAATCAATAACAAATGGGCAGATTTTCTCACAGGCTTAACTTTGTTCAACTAATTTAACCTAATCATGAATCATAAAGGATCTTCTTAAGAATCCCTAGGTTTTGCATGAGCTAATTAGGTAATAGGCCCCTGCTGTAGAAAGTTTTAGCAATCAGTGGCTAGCCTTAGACTAACAATTCACTCCCTCCCTTGCCACCAACCAAATCGCATGGACACACTTTACAGCCATATAATTTATCTTATCTCTAACACCATTTTGATTGAAGAATGTTAGTACAATAAACAATATGATTTTCCTTGTATTTGTTGCTACACAGTGTGTTGCTTAACTACATATTGAACCTCTGGTTGAGTTTTTTTAAATTTATTTTTAACGTTTATTCATTTTTGAGACAGCCAGAAGGCACGAGCATGGGAGGGGCAGACAGAGAGGGAGATACAGAATCCTCAGCAGGCTCCAAGCTCTGAGTTCTCAGCGCAGAGCCTGATACGGGGCTAGAACCTACGAACTGTGAGATCACGACCTGAGCCAAACTCGGACGCTCAACCAACTGAGCCACCCAGGTGCCCCTGAACCTCTGATTACGTTTTAAAAAGAACTTCCCTGATCACAAATAGTCTAAAGAAGCCAAAAAATGTAAGTGCCTCAAAACAAATAATTCATTCCATGCTTGGAATTTCATGCCTTAGACTCCAGGAGCACCCACATGTGGAAAGAGCTGGAGCTGAGCAAGCACAATGCCTGCACTCTGCAATCTCAGTGGAGTGAGTGAACACATATGCCTGAAGCTAAGGTAGCTGGGTTTGTGAATATACAGAAGCAAGGACATGCCGGAATAACAAAGGAATCTGTGCCACTATTCAAGAACCTCAGGTATATGAGCAAAAGGTTATCTTCATAACAAATAAATGAGATAAGGAATGAGAAAGCATTTTATAAAACTTCAAAGAACTAAATAAACACAGCTGTTTATTTTTCTTGCTGGCAAAACATAATCCATAGGCAGGAAGCTACTAAGTCAAATAAAAATATATAGCTTCTAAAAATGATATATAGGAATAATAATTTTTAAAAGACTACACAAATAAGATGGCAAACAACACAACAAAATGAAGCCAACACTGGATCTGGGTCAGAAAAACAGGCTTGAGCTCTCAATCGTCCTCTGGCTGATCGTGCAGCTTCAGTTTTTTCATTTAAGTGATGACATTGGACTACATGTTTTTCAGGGTCCTTTTTGGGTCTAAAAGACTCTAGCACTCTAACTGCCTAGCAATCAAGGAGTTAAATCCTCACTAGCCAAGTAGTATTAAGAAAGGAGATGCAAGGCGGGGGGGGGGGGGGGGGGGGGGGGGGGGGGGGAGAAGGATAACAAAATGGTTATTAGATGTGAACACAAAAGTACAAATCTACATTTTTATTACCACTCCCTCAAATGCAATTTTGAAGCAGACTAGAATACTAAAACCCAGAGTGAACCTTGCTATCAGGGTGCAGTTTCTACAGTAAGCACAGGGTTAAAGTATTGTGAGCCTGACCTCACAATTCACTCCAACTCCAACTGCAGGAACTTCAATACTCATTAATCTGTCCAATAAGGGCCATTTTGCCTGCCGAGGTACCAAATTAAGGGAAGGGATGCAGTTGATGTCCTGGCGGTACAGAGTGACTAAGAGATCTATCTAGAAGTCTGAGCCAGCCCTAGATAGCACTGGGTCCAACAGCACTACCACCATAAGCAGCTACATGACCTATTTTACTTCTCTATGCCTATTTTCACATATTAAAAATGGGAATAATCGTACCTACCTTACAGAGCCGGTCTGAAGCTTACATGGGTTAATACACGTAAAATACATGCAGCAGCACCGACCACATTGCAAATGCACAAAAATTAACCCCACCTTACCAAGGGGACCCGCAAGAGTAAACTACCTTATTCAAGGTCACACAGCTAGTCAACACTGGAACTCAGGTGTACCTGGCTCCTTGGCTACTTCACACCACCTCCAGATTTCTATTAAATTTCTGCCACAGATAATTCTACCATAAGAGCCCCCTAATGTATATTCAGTCTCCAAAAAAGAAAATGGAAAGCTATTTGTATAAAGATGGTTAGAATTCACTTTCTGTAACAGTGGAAAACTGCAAACAAAAAATACCAAACAATTAAGAAATGGATAAGTAAACTGCTATGTATCAATAAAATGGAGAAACTTATTGCTATAAAAATAACAAATGGTGAATAAATAAACTGTGAAAATTTAAAAAAATAAAAAAATAACAAATGGTGAATCACAAAATCACAATGAAATATTTTGTTTTGTTTTTTAAGTGAAAATGAGAAAATAAAACAACAGTCTGTTCTGAATGATTACCTTCAGTAATGACATGTGGCAATGTCACTAAAATGTAGCAATAAAGACTGAAAGATGGTACAGAATCTCAAAAATTCAAAATATCAATTCACAACAGCAACTGTCTACAAGAGTGCAAAAGACTCTTTTTACATTTTTTATTCTCAAGGCTACTCACTATATATATTAAACTTTTAAAAACTGTATTTGAGGGGCACCTGGGTGCTCACTCGGTCAAGCGTACAACTTAGGCTCAGGTCATGATCTTATGGTCTGTGAGTTCCAGCTCCGTGCTGGGCTCTGTGCTGACAGCACGGAGCCTGCGGCCTGCTTCAGATTCTGTGTCTCTCGCTCTCTGTCCCTCCCCAACTCATGCTCTGTCTCTCTCCCTCTCAAAAAGGAATAAACATGAAAAAAAATAATTAAAAAAAAAACCACTTGTACTTGCAATTGATCCAAGGCTTCATTTAGAACCACTGCTGAATTTATAGCCAACTGCAATCTGCTTCTATAACCACCGCACACAAACATAATTTAAATTCCAACACCTTTCATGGCTTCCATCTCTTGAGGTTGAAATATCATGTCCCTTTAATACAATGCAAAAGCATTCATAAAATATGGCTAAAGAAGAAATCAGAAGTGAATAAGAGCCAAAGTTAAGCAACTTTCTCAGCCTACTCTCTTTCCAATCTCCCAAATTAGAATTCCTATGTGTGACCAGTTCAACCAACTGCTTTGAGCACATAAAATGTATCCATACCTGCAATATAAGAATTTCTTAAAAAAAAAAAAAAAAGGAATTTCTTCAAGAAGCTTAGAATTTAATGGGATAGAGAATACACACCAGATCATTTCAATAAAATAGTGTAAGTAAAAAAAAATATGTGAACACTGGGCATTATGACTTGGTCCAAACTGAGGTTTAAAAAAAAAAATGAGACTTAAGCTGAATGCTAAAGAATGAGTTAATGAGTCATAGAAAAGAGAACGGTATGTTCAGGATGTGGGGTCTGAAGTGTCACCATGGGGTCTGTGAGGGAAAGTAACCTGTTTCGTGCATGGGGCAGGGAAATTACAAGGTGAGCCTGAAACATCTTACTGGCCCTTAGAGAAAGGAACCAACGACCAACTGAGTCATGTCAAAAGAAGTTCAGAACATTGAGAGCTTAGCTCCACCCATAAAAGATTCAAATTTACTTGACCTGAAGTAAGGACCAGTAACAGTATTTTTTTTTCTTTTTTTTTCTTTTTTTGGTCTCCCAAGCAATTCTAATGTGTAGTCAACACTGAGAACACTGTTCTAGGACATATAATATAAGGCAAGTATTATCACTCCATGTGTCTCCATTTCAGTACCTCCCATATTTTAACCAGTACTCTGGTTAGTTATAAACTCATTCTAAATGCCCTGGATAACATGGAAACTACTTAAAAGCATGGATACAGTGCCTCAAGTTTTGTATCCCCACAGTATCAGGCATAGTCACTTCTGCAAAGTAAAACCGAAATTTATATTGGAAGTGTTGATATAAAGACTTCCAGTTAAATATGGTTCTTTGAACATACTGATTTACCTCAACTCCATCCCAAAGGAAAGTCCTTACTGAAGGACACTAAGAACTAAAAAAAAAAAAAAAAGTTTTGAAAAACAACAGTAGCAGTTCTACCCCTGAATGGCTATATGGCTTAGGCTCAAACCTTAGGTCTTCACCATAAAATAGAAGTAACAGCAGTGCCATTTTATTATTTTTAAAGCCCATCCAACTTAATTCACTAGTTATTATATAATAGCTTAACTGAGACACAATTCACATATGTGATCTATGTGATCTGGTCCTCTGCCACCTCTCTGACCTCATCTCCTACTTCTCTCCCTTTCCTGGCCAATTCCAGACATATAAACCTCCACCTCGTTCCTTAAACACCAAACATACTGCCACATCAATTTCCTCTGGCTAGAACACTCTCACCATAAATCTGCATGTCCCATTTACTAACCTCCTTTAGGTCTCTACTAAAGGTCACCTTATCAGCCCTATCTTGACCATCATATATATAGTATCACAAACACCCCTGTCATTCTGTATCCCTCTTATCTTGTTTTATTCTTCTTGTCGAGCAGCACCTGTATATGACTATATGTTACAGTTTTTGAGAAGAATTTGTCTCTGTCCACTACAACATAAACACTTGAAAAGCTGGAACTTTGTTTCATTCACTGCTATATTCCAATGCCTAAAACAGTGTCAGAGCAGGCAGTCAATAAATGAGATGAATTAATATGTAACAAACTCAGTCTCTCTCAGCTTCACTGAGATTTTTTTATTTCCAAAAAGCAGGATTTAGACATAATGACCCCTAAGACACCTGCACAGCTTTAAAGTCTACAAATCTAGCAAAGAGACAGAACTAGAGAGCTAATGGTAATGTATAAAAATGTAAGCTGCCTTCTAAGAAGGAAGACTTGACAATAAATGATTAACTACCAAAAGAATAAAGTATATATGAGAGGTACCTCCAAATAAACATGTGAAAGACTTTATAATAAAACTATATAATTAAGCACAGAGAACAAGACTATCTTGCCAAGATTTGCTATCATTGGCAAAAATCCATATTAAACTCAGCTTCCCCAATTCCAGATACAAATGGAATTGTGAATTTGGCAACTCACTGGAGAGAAAGACTGAAGTACAATCTGGGTTCACATTAAAGTTACCTCATTCTTCTCAACTTAGATCTGACCCAGAGGAAAATTTTTAACAGATTGTGTTGGACTAGTGCCATACTATACTCAGTAAAGTTCAAAATTAGCATTTTAGATACTAACCTAAAGGATTTGTATTTTGTTTCCCGAAAATTAAATTCGGCTAAAAATGTAATATGATGAATTATGAATATAAATGGATTATTTAAAGAAACACGTTGTCAAAGAAAAAGCAAATTATAACACCAGTCCCTCCCTCTTTTGATTTCATTCATGCAGTGTCTCACCCAGGTCTGAACACATGGTAGCACTCAAGCTGATAAGAGAGAGATAATTCTCTTCTTTCCTCTCAAAGTTTATTCAGATTTAGTGATATACAATATATACATGTCCACCTCAAACTTCCTAGTTATCAAAAAATGCAAATAAAAATTATGTACTTCCACATTTTATATATATACATTAAGCATTTATTTTATTACGTCCTATGTCACAAAGCATGTATTCTAGGTAGACAATGAAGTCACAAGATAAAAGTTACCCATGCTCCTCTCAATAAATTTATAATCTGGTGAAAAAGTCAGACAAAATACAATAGAGTGTGATAAATTCTATGATTTGAGGGTATACAGGGTGCAAAGGAAGGAAGCTCAGAGGAAGGGTTCCCAGGTTAGACTGTAGAAGAGAAATGGGAGAAAATACAGGTAAAGAGAAGTAACACTGAGTAGAGAGCAGCAGTAAGAATTTAAAATATCTGAAAATAACAGTATGGCTAAAGGAAAGCAGATATCACGTAAATAAAGATGTAGGCAGAGCCCAAGGCTTTGTATAACACCCTTAGGAGTTCGGCTCCTAACCTAGAGTCAAATGAAAGAAACTGCTTTTTAATGGGAGAATTTTAAGTAAGGGAGTAATATGATCTGTGTTTCATTTGGGAATGATCAATCTAGCAGTATCACGAAGAACACTTTGAAAAGGGGGGTGAAACCAAACACTAGGAGACCATAATAGAAATCCAGAAGAAAAATTATGAGGTCTGAAATGGAAAAAATAGAGATGGAAAGAAGGGGATATATTCAAGACATATTAAGGAAGTAATATGGGCGGAAATTGGTGAATAATGAGAACTTGAATTAGCTTCATGGCTAAATAGGAGGAGCTAAATAGTAAGGAAAGGAATCACAGAAAAATTAGAAGGCAGCATCAACAGGCCTTGGTGATTGACCAATGGTGGGAGACTGGACAGATGAAGTACACTCTCCAGATTTTCAACATGAAAACTGGTTTGATGGGAGTGCCATTAACCAAGATAGAAAATACAATGCTAAAACCAGGCTGATGAGAAAACAGTAAAAAGAGATTTGGAGATACTGGATTTGAAGCATCTCTTGACAGTATAGAAAAGATTATCTAAGTAGGCTTTTAGAAATGAGTCTAGAGCTCGAGATGGGGAAAAAAGAGCCAGGTGATGGAGATACTCTAGAAATCAAAAGAGGAAAGAGATTTAAGGAAGAGAAAATGGCTACCAATGCCAAATAGAAGTAAAAGTTTGTGAACAATTTTAGTAGAATTGTGGGGGGAAAACAGCCAAAGTCTGTTCAGGGGTAAATGGCAGGGAAGTGAGGAAACTGAGGCAGCATGGGTTTTCATATGTGGCTCTGATAGGAAGGAGTGAGACAGAGCAGCAAACTGAGAATAGTATGAGCCCAAAGAAAATTTCTTTCTTCCTTAAAATGAGAAGAACCTGAGCCTGTAAAGTTCTGTAACAGAAAGGAGATAAGTGATGGGTGAAAGAGGGAAGCCAAGAGTGGAAGGAGCATGCCCTTCTACTAAAACCAGGAAAGACAGAAACAAGCCCTTAACAGTTCAGGCACTTAAATGACCACTTAAGCAAATTAGTTTTTTTAATAATGAATATCCTGCAAGCTTAAGCTATTTAGCACTATTTTTTAAACAATTCTGTTGGGTAAATTTTGATACATTTACATATTATATATAGTAATACTTACTGTTGTTAATATTATATCTACTCTATATAGACAGTGTGCATGGCAATGTACTAAGTGGCTTTATAAAAATTATTTCTCTTAGTCCTCACCAAAACTCAATGAAGGATTATTATTCCATTTCATACATCAGAAAACTGAGGCATAGGGAGGTTAAATAACTTGCCCTTGAATACTCAGCAAATAAAGGACAGCACTGGAAAATGAACCCAGACACTGTAGCCCAAAGCCAATGTTCTTAACCAACAAGTTATACTGCCTCTACAAACAAATACTTTTGGTTCATGAAATTAATCTGAAGGCAACATATTTTCCATCAGGAAATATTTCTGATTTTAGAATAGAAGAAAACTGGGTTTACTGATCAAAAACTTGCTAAACTGCACTTAATATATTAAATTTTAAAAACCTAGAGAAATAACAGTATATTATTAAAAACATCACAAAATACAGTTTTCTCTTATGTATGTATGTATATATGGATATGTGTGTGTGTGTGTGTGTGTGTGTGTGTGTGTGTGTGTATCAGTGGTTCTTAAATTTGACCATGCATCAGAATTCCTTGGAGGGCTTATTAAAATGCAGACTGCTGAACCCTACCAAAAGAGTTCCAGATTCAATACGCCTGATAAAGGACCCAAGAATCTGTATTTCTAACAAATGTTCAGAAGATATTAATGCTATTGCTCTAGGGACCACACTTTGAGAATTACTACCTTATTATAGTAACTCTATATAAAAGTTAAGTAACATGAATGTAAAAACACCTGGCAGATGGCAGACAATAAGTAGTATCTGCAATTATTATTAATAATAGCAAATATGATGACCATTACTATTATCTGCATAATTACTTAGACTTTTAATCAATTTTTATTCAAAGAAATACAAAATTAACATATCCTTTTATGATCACAACACTCTGACTGCCAACTTTATGTACCTCTGGTGTCTTTCCTGCATATTGCTAGCAAAACAGCCTTTCTAAAATGTAAATCTGCACATCAACTCATACTTCAAACCAATCTTTCCCTATTACTTGCAAAACAAACTACAGTCTTCTTGGCATGGCTAAGAGATAGATCTCTTTGCCCATGAGCTATCATGTAATTACTCATCTTTCAATGTGATTATGGAACATTTCCT
This sequence comes from Acinonyx jubatus, assembly GCF_027475565.1. Taxonomy (NCBI): domain Eukaryota; kingdom Metazoa; phylum Chordata; class Mammalia; order Carnivora; family Felidae; genus Acinonyx; species Acinonyx jubatus. The sequence goes on along the minus strand of NC_069394.1, from coordinate 38,199,661 downwards.
ATTCTTTGAAAGGTTCCCTAATATGACTCTCTCAATAAAGCCATACATTCCTTTCATGATTCCAAAGTACCTTTAAAATAATAAGAGAACGACAATGATATTATCAATCAACATTGTGGGGTATCTCCCAAGGGTTTTACATGAACTATTTTACTTAATCCTCATAACAACTCAGGATAATGACTATAATTATCCTCATTTATAGATGGAAAAAAATGAAATATGGAGAAAACAAATTTGCCCTAGGTGATAAAACTAGCAAGGAGAAAAGTCAGGATTCTACCACTGCAATTAAGCTATACCAACAACTGTCAGATTTCTTAGTACTTGAGTATTGTTTAGATTATAGATTTTTGTAAATATTAATCTCAGTAATTTCCTTATTCATTTTTACATTATTTAACTAATATTTACTACCTTTTATATGCCAGGCATTGTGTTAGGCAATGAGAAACATGAGATTAAAAAAAGGAAAACCTAGTGCCGGTTCCCTGAGACATGCAATATAGTGGGGAAGCCATACATTAAAGGAAAAAAAAAATCACATAAATATTTCCATAAATAAACGTTAAAGACAAAAAGGACAAGGTTCTCTTCGATTAAAATAGGAAGATCTAACCTATAGATAGCTATTGTCCCTTACCTTCACAGTGTCCTAATACAAGGGTATAAGTTATGCAAAATATAACTCTCAGAATGCCAAATAACTACATTTTAAAATGACACTTTCAAAATCAAATTAAGTGATTTAATTATAAGATCAAAGTCATGTAGTTAAAATTTTAAACATATTATTAAAAATGACATTTAAATTCTTCGGCTCTTTGTTCTTTTGGCAAATGTAGCTATTGCCTCTCTGAAACAGAATGTAATAAATATAGAAACCTATAAAAAACTAGTAAACTGGCATTTGAAGGGGCCTTGCAAATATTAGTCATGATAAAGGTAAAATAACATGCCAAGTTCCTGACAATCGTAGTTGTGCAAAAAAAGAACTTCCGTTTTGGACAATGCTAACTTTCTTAAGATTAAAGAGGAGTTAGATCCATGACTTAATATACTTCCATTTGTAAGATTTAAAAAAAAATCAAAAAAATTTCCTTCATAGTAAGTTTCAAAGGGAAAACCAGTATTCTTTTATAGGAGGAAAATGCCTAAAAGTCCAAATACTGATCTTACAAAAAGACATGAAAGGTAAAATCAAGTATGAACCAGGTCTGGATCCCCATATCTTCAGTTTCTATTTATCAAACAGAAAAATCTTTCCAACTTTCTCCTTTCCTGTATAAGACCAAAACTATGCGATATTCTGTTTGTATTACAATTACACTAATTCAATGCAGGTCACTTGCTTTTTACTGAGTCCAGATGACATTCAGTAAACTAAACATGGGCCAATTAGTTTTAAAAAAGAGAAAAAAAGAAAAGAAGAAAGAAAGAAAGAAAGAAGTGCATTCTGATTGCCTTTGGGTAGGTCATACAGTGGCTACAGAACATCATGGCCTGAACTTCATTTTGGCTAACACCAACCATACGCTAACATTAAGGACTAGCATTTTTCATTCCTTTCAGATTTCTCACATTTGGAAATTCTAATTTAAATGCATACTCCGGTGGAAGTGAGGACAGCAGTGCAGCACAATACTGGTTCTCCCTTCCTGAAACTCAAATGTCTTGTTTTGGAGCTACTAAGGGGGAATGTGCATATTGTCTAAAAACATCTGATTCCTTTATTTCAATTGTTTTTTTTTTTTTACTTATCACAGTTATAAATGAGTAAATAACACTGCTGAGTTAGCTGACACACACAAAAAAAGACGCTCTACGGCTATGAACTTTCAACATCAGTATTGTAGTCTATAATCAACCTACACCACCATGTAATTAGACACATGACAAACTGGGTAACAGGAACAAATATTCGTAACTAAAGAAACAATAATTTTCTTAATACCTCATCAGGAGCTGGCACTCAACATTTTTTTATAGTCTATTGTGTAAAGAAAGATGGTTTACCATTCCTTGTAAACTCTGCTCACTAATGTATACCTTGCTTAAAAAATAAAAAAGTCTTTCAAAGGTTGTAATATAAACTTCACATAAAATCATAATTTGAAATCAGAATGAGCTCCTACAAAAAACTACATTAATTCTTCACTACATTTACCCTTCATTAATTGCCTGAATTTTAATTTAAAAACCACTCATCATTATCACACAAATATCAATCTCCAAATGTTTAAATTAGCCTGATTTTTTAAAACTTTGTTATTTATTTTTAGCTGTTTTTTAACTTGTATAAATTTAACTGGAGAATATTATGTTCCTGCAAGTGTTCATGAATAGAAAGATACAGTAATGGAGATGGAAATTATTTACTCTGAAAATCCTGACTGCATGACTGTTAAATCACTTACATACGGCCAAATGATCTACAAGGAAGCAGGGAGGTCCTGAAATTGTGTACTCATATCCATTTTCAACTACTGCACAGGTGACACAATCAATCAAGTCATTACTGAAATAGAATGGGAATAGAAGGCACTTGGTGAGTAAAGGTGACTTCTTTAAACAATAGGTAAAATGAAAAAAAGAGACTATCACTATCTCACATTAAAAAGTAGCCATCAACTACAGATCAAAGAGTATATTCCATCTCTGTGGTGTTCAGTAATGTATGTCCAACTTTGGACACTATATTATATTCAGTATCTACACTAGTACAGAAAAAAATATGCATAAAATAATTCAGTAATGACAAATCCCCTGATAATAAAGTTTCTCTTAACAAAGTCGATATTCTCTGCAGAGAATCAGCAGAGGCCATAACCTGCAGAGGTTAGCTGATGATTAAGGAGGAAGGAACAATGGCACCATTTCTAGCACAGAATTCAAAAGGCAACCAAGGGACCAAGCCCACCCCAAGGGAAGAGCTGAGCCAAGTGATGCATGCTTAGTTGGTAGAGAAGAAATGTGTGCCCCATGTATGGGTTAGTGGAGTGGGGACCATCCAGTCCAACTGAAGAAGATCCAAAAGCCCAATCTAACCTACTTAGACAAGCATGAGAAAGGAAGGACAATAAAAAAGAAATTTATATCTCACAACCTATCTGTGAAGTTTCTATCTTGTTACCACCCTTGACAACAGAATATACACTATCAGAAATTTCCTCAACATAGGTGCTTCCTATTCTAAAGAAATGCAATTTTAAAGATGAAAACAAAATAGGCCAAAATGTTTACTCGTTCACTTTGTATCCGTTAAGTCAACTCTGTATTGTTATCCACACACCCCAAAATACAATATATCTATGAGCAACCCTAGATCACATAAACTTTCCTAATGTGGAATTCACCATGAACCAAATTCCTAAATGCTTTTTTTTTTTTAATTTTTTTTTCAACGTTTTTTATTTATTTTTGGGACAGAGAGAGACAGAGCATGAACGGGGGAGGGGCAGAGAGAGAGGGAGACACAGAATCGGAAACAGGCTCCAGGCTCCGAGCCGTCAGCCCAGAACCTGACGCGGGGCTCGAACTCCCGGACCGCGAGATCGTGACCTGGCTGAAGTCGGACGCTTAATGGACTGCGCCACCTAGGCGCCCCCCTAAATGCTTTTTATATCCACTGTGTTAATCCATGTCTCCAACCAGGGCAGACCTCCCTGCCTATTCTCATTCATTGGTGAGGGTGGGAGAATATTCAAATTTAACATACATTTAATTTCATCTTCTTGGACTCAACCTACTACTTGATCCTGCAAGATTTTTCTATATCCTGACTGTGCCATTTGATAAAACTATCCCTCTATCCTTCCTTTCTTCTTTACACCTACAAGTATGAAAAACATGCTTTCTTTTAAAAAAAAAAAGTTTATTTATTCATTTTGAGAGAGACAGAGAGCAGGGGAAGAGCAGAGAGAGAGAGGGAGACAGAGAATCCCAAGTAGGATCCAAGCTGTCAGCACAGAGCTGGATGCGAGGCTTGAACCTCATGATCGGAACTGAAATTGAGTCAGACGCTTAACTGACTGACCCACCCAGGTGCCCTTAAGTCATTTACAGAAGAGTGCTTAACGTCTCAGAGAAACACTTCATGTATCTGCTTACAACATCTGACAGAAAGATTTCATAAAAAGGGAAATTATAAACTAAACTAGGAAAACCAGGTATATTCTGGCACTGGGGCAAGAGAATAGTGGTTCTCACAGGAGTAGCAGCAGGCATCCATGATGGCTGTTCATACTAAGAAGATAATCAAGAGACAAGGAATGGAGGAGAATAACACCAGCAAACAGAGAGGCAGTAATGAGTTTAGAATGTGAGAACAGCCCAATTTAAGTATTTCTAAATAGAAAACCAGAATGCATAAGCTGGGCAAGACACACATATTATCAAACTAAGCATTTTAAACTTTATCAAATAGCCATAAGAGTTGAACACAGAGCACAGAAGACATAGGAGAAACTGTCATTTCACTCAAATATTTATAGAACAGTCCTTGCTCATGATTAAATCAATAAGCACTCGTCCCCAAAACTTAAAAATAACATACAATGAAATGCTGGTTATGTAAAAATCTTATTTAAAATGGTAATTATATTTTTAGAAAAGAGCAAATGTTTTAAATATTAAAAAACTAACAATAGATTAAAGATTTATGGTCTAAAATCTATTGCTTATTATGAGAAAGGGTTACTGTATAAAAATCTATGCATAGAGCTATAAAAATGCAATAGTTATACTAGCCTACAGAAACAATGTTCTAAAAATCACAATGGAGTTATTAATCCTCCTAAAATCAATTTTTATTTAAATTCTAGTCGGTTAACATTTACTATAATATTAGTTTCAGGAGTAGAATTTAGTGATTCATCACTTACATATAACACCCAGTACTCAACCCAACAAGTACCCTGCTTAAAGCCCATCAGCCATTTAGCCTACCCCCCACCCCATCCACCACCCCTCCAGCAACTCTGTTTGTTCTCTATAGTTAAGAGTTTTTGCTTCTCTTTCTTTTCCCTGCCCGTATGTTCACCCGTTTCATTTCTCAAATTCCACATATGAGTGAAATCATATAGTATTTGTCTTTCTCATTTCACTGAGCATAATATACCCTAGCCTCATCCACACCATTGCAAATGGCAAGATTTCATTCTTTTTGATGGCTGAGTAATATTCCATTATATATATAATATTACAAATTATATATTCCATTATATATGCAATATACACATGTATCACAGCTTCTGTGTGTGTGTGTGTGTGTGTGTGTGTATACACACCTCACATCTTCTTTATCCATTCATCAGTCAATGGACATTTGGGCTCTTTCCACAATTTGGCTATTGTTGATAATGCTGCTATAAACATCAGGTGCATGTGTCCCTTTGAATCAGTATATTTGTATCCTTTGGGGAAATACCTAATATTGCAATTCTAGGTCATAGGATAGTTCTATTTTTAAGTTTTTGAGAACCCTCCATACTGTCTTCCACAATGGTTACACCAGTTTTCATTCCCACCAACAGTGCAAAAGGGTTCCCCTTTCTTTGCATCCTTGCCAATATCTGTTCTTTCCTGTATTGTGAATTTTAGCCATTCTGACAGGTGGTACCTCATTATGGTTTTGATTTGTATTTCCCTAATGATGAGTGATGTTGAGCATCTTTTCGTGTGTCTGTTAGCCATCTGGATGTCTTCTTTGGAAAAATATCTACTCATGTCTTCTACCCAGATCTTAACTGGATTATCTGGTTTTAGGTGTTGAGTTTGGTAAGTTCTTTATAGATTTTGGACACTAACCCTTGATCAGATATGTCGTTTGCAAATATCTTCTCCCATTCCATAGGTTGCCTTTTAGTTTGATTGTTTCCTTAACTGTGCAGAAGCTTTTTATCTTGATGAAGTCTTAATAGTTCATTTTTGCTTGTTTCTCTTGCTTCTGGAGACATGTCTAGTAAGAAGCTGCTATGGCAGAGGTCAAAAGATTGTTGCTTGTGTTCTCCTCTAGGATTCTGATGGTTTCCTGTCTCACACTTAGGTCTTTCATCCATTATTTATTTTTGGGTATGGTATAAGAAAGTGGTCCAGTTTTCATTCTTCTACATGTTTCTGTACAGTTAAAACAATTTTTTTAGTGTTTATTTTTGAGAGAGAGAGAGAGAGACAGAGAGAGACAGAGAGAGAAAGCATGAGCAGGGGAGGGCAGAAAGAGAGGGAGATACAGAATCTGAAGTAAGCTCCAGGCTCTGAGCTGTCCACACAGAGCCCGACACAGGGCTCGAACTCACAAACAATGAGATCATGACCTGAGCTGAAGTTGGTCACTCAACCAACTTAGCCACCCAGGCACCCCTGTTGCTGTCCAGTTTTAGATGGGGTTTTAAAATATAACACTTTAATTGCCTCAGTTTCGAAGTTAAAATTTGTTTTTCCTAAATTTAAACAGAAAATCTTAACTCCTACATAATAAACTTCCATGTTTACTACTTTCAATCAGCTGCATGACTGCTGATGTTTGGAGGGGGAAATCCGCTTTTGTGCTCCTTCATTTGCTTTTCAAAACCAAATGGTATATAACGGTTCTTTATGCTTTTAAAACTAGGTTTGATCTAAGGTCACTGGTATCTTTGATATTTTTTTAAGCACTTTTCCATGTTAACTAAAGCTTTATCAACTTTCCATAGCAAGAGATAAAGTAAGATTTGTATTTCTTGAATTTCCAAACTTTGATTTCTGATTTTAGAAGAGAAAGAATGCTCCCAGCTGATGGTTTTTAAGCTTCAAAAATTCTTAACAATTTTCCCTCTTTCAAATTTTCCTATGTTTTATATATTCCTTTTATTCAAAACTGCGGCAAGGTTTCAAGGAAGGTATTTATCTATAATCTAGTTCTATAATCTAGTGAACAAAATGTGTTATAAAAAACGTAATATTTAATGATGTACTAATTGAAGCTTCTAGTACATTAATTTCAACAAATTTGGAATTATTCCCAACCTATTTTATAATACTATGTTTTGTATAAAATATTATCTTCGACATTTTTATTATTGCCAATAAATAACATTGTAATTAACAACTTATTATTAAAGTGTCAAATAAAAAACCCAAAAGCACCTCCTTGAAAGGAATATTCTGATGTAATTTACTTCAGATAATTATTCTTGGTTAACTGCTCATGTTTCCCTCAATAAATACAGTATACCTAACAAATTCCTATATATAGTACTAAATACTGTCAAGTTTTTAAATATTTTTATTGTCAGAAAGAAAACACATGTATTCAAGTAAAGTTTATAAAATCTATTTTCGAGCTCATTGCATAAACATGAAACAGAAAGGATAATCAGACTACTACCAATCTTAAATATTTAAGAGCAACACGATAAATTCAGTTATATGACTTTCCTAATACATTTCCTAATTTCCTTCACTTACTACTTTAACTTTGTAGTTTACAAGTCATAAATTTCCCAGCACTATACTTTCTCACAGGAGGACTTCCCTTATACAAATTGACACAAAATGTTTAATTATTGCTTCATAATACACTGGTTATTGAATTTATAAAATATTTAGGTCATGTATTTTCATTTTTCTCTCCCACTAATTGACTTTTGACCACTTCACTGTTTATTAAGCTAAAAATCCAAATTTGGCTAAGTTTTTGCCTTTTAAACCAAGAGCTAAGGTGTCAGCTGACTGCAGGTTCTGTTGGAACTTACTGACGAGTTTAATCATCAGTTCTACACCACTTTGTCAAAACTGACCCAGTCTAATACCAGAAGAATACTCTTATATATGAAAAGTTCTACCTTTGGTACAGAAGATTTATTCATTCAACAAGAATCTATTAAGTACCTACTATGTGTCAAGCACTGTTCTGGTGCTTAACATACAGTAATGAATGAAAGAAATAAAAAATTCCTGCTCCCATGGAGCTTTCATTAGGTGGCAACAGACAGTACTGATTTATCGTCTCTGGGCTTCACGCCAAGAATACAAAGATGAAAACCCAGCCCCTTCCTTAAAGAACATTTAATCTAATTATGGCAGCAACAACAAATCCTCAATACAACTGATCACATACACAAACTAAAACGGTAAAATACACAATCATAAATGGTAGCAAAAGCATCACCAAGTGCCATAGGAATAGAGAGGAAAGCACCCCGTGCAGATGTTACTAGGTACATTACCACAAAGACGGCAATTCTCTCTGCTTATGTTAACCAAATATAAGCATTCCATCTTGAGAATAGGAATCCCTGGGACAAAAATAAAATTTTACATCTAACTCTATGATATCTCTTCTAGTGGTTAATCAAGGTGTTACCTTATCTGACCTTCACAATCTGTGGCCCATTAGCATCTTCAATGGTAAATGACAAGGGTGGGAAAATTCAAATATCTCCTATTTTGCCAACTGTTAGAAGCCTCTTGTCTCTCAGGAGGACAACTGAAACAATTCTGTAAAATTTCTAGATTACCTGGGTCTCAATAGCCCATACATCATCCTTATCTCCTATTCATATGAAGACATTAGCTATCACTTACTAAGTGCCTCTACTGGGAGAGGAACTGTGTACACCCGTAGATCTTTTACATATATTATTTCTAAGGTCTACCTCTTTGGAGGGTAGGTATTTATATTCCCCTATTTTGTACATAAGAAAACTGAGGGTCAGAGAGATTGTGTAATTTTCCCAAGATGGTACAGAATTGGGCTGGAATATAAACCAAATCTACCTGAACACAAGGTTTTGAACAGGATATCAGAGATCTGATATGAAATATATTTCATAGCCTTTCACTATATTTCATAGTCTCTCATTCCCACGGAGAATCATTCTTCTCTTATGGTTATATTAATAATCCTATATATAGATACATATGTGAACTGACCTAAAACAGATCATGTCCTCATTGAAAATAGGACAGAGAGGGGTATGAAGGACAAAATCTCGGGTATAATGTTATCTAAAATTGCTTAAATCTATTCTGCAGTATTCTTATCAGCCTCCAGTGGCAAGTACATGAACTATCTGACAATATTTCAAAAAGCACAATTAAAGAAAAAATAAGCATACCTTGAGATCTTCGTAACAACTTTATTACCTCAATTACTTCATTTCCTATTACTGTCCCCCTGGCTCACTTCAGCCACACTGGCCTCTAAGTTAAGCCTCTAAGAGCCAGGCATATTCCCATCTCCTAGACTTTGTACTCTCTGTTCCCTCTAACCAAAGTGGTCTTACCCCAGATATACAGATGGCTCACTCCTTTGTGTCCTTCAGACCTTTGCTTAAATGTCCCCTTCTTACAAGACCTCCCCTATCATATTTAAAAGTACAACCAGACCTTGACATCCCTCATTAGCACTTCCCAAAGTGCTAATCACCATCCAACACTATAGTAAACTGTACTTATTTGTTTCATTTATTATCTGTCTAATCCAACTGGAATGTAAACACTATGAAGACAGGAATTTTCATTTTATTAAGGGTTATATCTCCTGCCCATAGAACAGTGCCTGGCACTCAATAAATATTTATTGACTGAATAAATAAACTTTATTATTCAGAATGTAAAGAGAATCTGAGTTAGATTTTATCACTGCTGAAGAATTCAATTAATGTTTCTTCAAAAGTATAGTCCCATAGGGGTGCCTGGGAGGCTGCATTGGTTAAGCGTTTGACTTCGGCTCAGGTCATGATCACACGGCTGTGTGTTCGGGCCCCGCATCAGGCTCTGCGCTGACAGCTCTCTGCCTTCCCCCCGCTTGTGCTCTGTCTCTCTCTCTCTCTCTCAAATATAAACAAACATTTAAAAAAAGCATAGTCCCATATTATTTAATATAAGTTAAACCTCCCCATCATGTAAAATATTTACTTCCTTACTGTGGTCAACAATTGTCTTTTCATTGCTTTTTAGAGATTAATAAAGAGAAGTTAAAAATTGATTTTAAAAGTCAAAGTTTGAATAAAACTAAAAATGTGTATAGACACATCTATTAGCTCTCACTTCCATAAACTGTTATAGTAAACATAATTTTTGAGACAGAAATTCATAGATAAAGAAATAAAGTTAAGATTTTGATGTTTTACGTCATCCTTCAATATTAACTGGGCATCAACATCCATTATAATGAATGTGTTTAATATTTCTAAGTCATTTGAAAATCTGAGAAAACTGACCTCCTTGTGTTGTACAGAAACATGCTGTCACCAAATATTATAAGACATGCACATGGATAAAGCATCCCAAATGCCACAGAAATTACAATACCACAATCATACTTAAGCTTTAAACTATCCATGTCTTTCATTCTTTCATGTTTAGCAAAGAATCTCTTATCCAAAATTATTTAAAAATCTTTTTTTCAACAATAGCCTTTGTCTCCTAAGATAAACAAAGGCCTATGACACCCCTCCATTATATAACTTTTTATTACTTCAATTAAATAATTAGCTGATACCAGCATCTCTTAATACAACCCCTACACATTTGGAAAAAGTAAATAACCCAGAGATCAAAATACACAGTAAAACCATAGGAACAGCAGTTTTTCATTGCCAGCTCTCTCTATGTAAACACAGAATGCAATTCTATGGCAGTATGGCTCCACATATTAAGATGAGGAATATGTCTGTTTACATGTGTCTCTTTCCTGCTCTCTATTATACTGGAACCTGTGTGTGCCTCTGTGGTTAAGATTTACTGCATGTTCACATTAAAGTCCCATTTCTAACATTTAAACACACAGCCACAAAGACCAATTACAACAGTTATTAGTACAACCCTTGGTGTACCAAAGATTTGGGAGTTCATAAAATTGGAATTGATTGTTTATGGACAATTACAGGTACTGAGATTATTTAAAACATTTCAATTTTTGTTTTGCTCTACTGAACCAGAGAGTCTCATTTAAACACCAGTACCAGATGCAGAGATTTAAATATCAACTTCTAATCAAAAATCACCACTAATGTCTTAGCAGGGTGGCCATCCTTTTGCTCATTAAAGAGTCCTTTTTAAAGGTGCAGGGATTCTGGAAGAATGTGGCATTAGGGTCAAAATATTTTTAGATTAAACAAAAATATGTTGATAAACAAAAAATATTTTCCTTAGCAAAAGTACGTTAAACTTGGACTTTCAGCTTAAAGGAACATGGAAGGTCTGAGAAATAATTGCCTATGTTAGATACTATGGCGGAAATAAGTGCATTTTTCAAGTGTATGAAGCTGTGATAGGCTAAATAATATACATACAGTACACTAGAAGCATTTTCTTGCTAAATACTAAATTACATATTAAACTGTAGCAAAGATACAGGAAATCTATTAAAAAACTTCAAATGAATATTTGCAAGTACCCACATAATGTCATACTTACAAATTGTGTGCTACTTTAAGCCTGAGAGTGTGTCTGATTCATTCATCTTTGAACTACCAGCACCTGAATAAAGAGCTGATATTCAGTAAATACTGACTTAAGGAAGGAAGATGGCACAATAATGTTGAAAAACAAAATGTGTGCCACCACCATCTCTCACCTGGATTATTGCAATAGCCTCCCGACCTTTGCCCCACCTCTCACCATAGTCTATTCTCAACAAAACCAGAGTCATCCTTTCAAAACATTAAGTCAGATCAAGGGCCTAAAAATGTCTACAAACACTACTCCTGATCTGAACTACGATCAGCCATCACCTCCCTCACTTCTCTTCTCAGATCTCATCTCCTGCTTCTCTCTCTTTCCACACTCTGCTCCAGCCTCAGTGGCCTCCTTGCTATTCCCCAAACACAACGTGTTTTCCACTGGCTATTCCTTCTGCCTGGAAAGGTCTCCCCGGGTATATGTATGGTTCACTCCCACACCACCTTCAAAGTGAATATAGGTATATTCTGATATCCTTTCCTAGTGCCTTCGTCCTAATACATTGTTAATAACCCTTAGTAAACTATGAAAAGGTATATTACATACTTAAAAAGGGTATATTGTAATTCCAAACCTTTGTGTGCATCTCATAAACTCAGTATGTATCAGGAAGTCTACTTTTTGCCTCAAGCCTTTTTATTACTGCCCTGGTGGTATTCTAATTGAGCCCTTGTTCAAAGATGAGCCCGGAACTACATGAGTCTTCTTTCTCCCCAGCTCCTACTTTTCCATGTTTGAATCTTTCCCCTACCCTGCCCCCCAACTCCAGGTGTACTGCTCCACACCTTGTTCTCCATCCTTGTATAAGCACAACCAAACATACACATTGGGTCGAGGATTTTGTTTTATTTCTTGGGAGATAAGGTTGTCTCCATACGCAATTCTCTACATTGTATTTTCCTCATTTCATAGCAGACAACGGAATGCAACCACATCAGCTAACTCCTTTCTTGAAAAAAAATTTTTCTTAATGTATATTCATTTTTGAGAGACAGAGCATGAGTGTGGGAGAGGGGCAGAGAGAGAAGGAGACACAGAATCTGAAGCAGGCTCCAGGGCAAGATGTCAGCACAGAGCCCGACGTGGGGCTCGAACTCACGAAACACGAGATCATGACCTGAGCCCAGGTCAGACATTTAACCAACAAAGTCACCCAGGCACCCAGAACTCCTTTCTTTTTAATGGCTGCATAATGTTACGTGACTGAAATGTATCAAAAGTATTCAACTTTCCTCCCCTTGTTTCCAGTTTTTTACCACTACTAACAATACTGCAAAAGACCCTTACATAAAAAAAATATATATATATCCTTACATATCGGTGCTTTTATTTCTATGATAGAGATTCTCAGGAGTGAAAGTACCAAATTGCTTTTTCTTTTCTTTTCACTATTTTTTTCTTTGAGAGAGAGAGAGAAAGAGAGAGAACATGCCAGTGGGGGTGAGGCAGAGAGAGAGAGAGAGAGAGAGAGAGAGAGAGAGAGAGAGAATCCCAAGTAGGCTCCACCCTTAGCATGGAGCCTGTCTTGGGGCTTGATCTCACAATCCTGGCTGGGCTCATGACCTGAGCCAAAATCAAGAGTCTGACACTCAACAGACCTAACCACCCAGGCACCCTACTTTTTTTTTTTTTAAGTTGTAAACTTCACATTTTTCTACCAATGCCCATTCTTCTAATTTCCCACCAGCACTGAATGTCATAAGTCTTTTTAACTTTGGATACAACATGCCATCTTGTTGTTACTTTAATCTGCATTTCCCTAACAACTATTGGTCATGTGTTTTTTGGCTATTTGGATTTGCTCTTCTGTGAACTATTCAATCTGTTACCTATTTTTTACACTAGATTATATTTTTGTTATTAGTTTGCAAATTTTACTATATCTGAAATATCAACCATTTATCTGTCATTTGAGGTATAAATATTCTTTCCCAACCTAATATTTGCTTTTTGATTTTGTTTATGGGATTCCACACAAACCTTCTAATTATTGTAACTAGACTTTTCTTTCATACCTCTGGTTTTCCTGTGTTGGTCAAAAATTCTCTCTCCAACTTCTAAATTATACATACAATATAAAATTTTTATTTTTTCATTTAAGTCTTTAGTACATCTAGACATTATTTAGGTATTCTAACAGACCAAAGATTCCATTTTCTCTTGTATACCTATGTCCTGACAGTATGATTATCATTTTCCCAGTGGTTTAAGATTCTTACCTTTACAGTTAAATTCCCATTTATACTACAATCTATTTCAGACCTCTATATTCATAAGATATATTTCAGTGCCATATTTTGTAATTATAGTGACTTTAGAGTATCTTTTCACATTCCGTTTTTTCTTAGTTTTTTTGTTCAACAAACATTAACATCATTTTACTCAATTTCTACACAAACTGACGGAATTTCTATCAGAAGTACAATAAATGTTTTTCTATTAACTTTAGATAAAAAGAATTTATGACACAGTTCTTAGATGGCAACACACTACCATAAGAATTGGGAATGTATTTTATAAAACCAGCAAGCTTTTCTTATTTCAGTTATAAATTAAAACCATACAGAGATATCATTACTCACATGTTAGGGTGGCAAAAATTAAAAAGATAATACATGTGACAGCAAAGATAAGATTTTCAATGAGATTTTATAGCTTTCTTCATATACAACTGTACTTCTCTTATTAATAAATTCATTCTTAAGTATTTCCTAGTTTCTAAAACTACTCTAAACTGATTATCTTCTCCAATTTTTCTTTATCATTATCAGTACTGACAAAAACTATTAATTCCTGTGTATTTTAGGTAGTATTTCATAACCTCTTAATTCTGTTAATCTTTTACTGATATCTTTTGGATTCTTCTAGGCATACAATTGTGCCAATACAGCAAAATACACTTTTTCTCTTGTTTTTCTAATTTATACTGATTAGCCAATTATTTTGTCTTACTGACCATGCTAGAACATACAAAACACTGGATGTTAAAATAATAGAGGGCATAACTGTTATCAGAGATAGCTTTAGCATTTCACTAAATGTTAAAATAATGTTTGCTTTTTTTTCTTTTTTTTTTTTATACACTTTATTACATTTACACACTTTGGAAAAGCTGTTGAATCTGTCAAACATTTCTTCAGCATCTACTGATATTAACAAACTTTCTTTTTCAATTTGATGAATCTTCTATTGTTCTTTTCACTCATTCACAGTTAATTATTTAAAAGTTATTAATTAGTATGTCCTTTGCATTCCAAGAATTCTTATTTAGCATACTTCCAGTCACTTTACCTTTAACTTTTGATTAGAGTCATTTGGATTTGGTAATATATATTAAAAATTTTTTTAACATGTATTCATTTTTTGAGAGACAAAGAGAGACAGAGCGCTAGCAGGGTAGGGGCAGAGAGAGAGGGAGACACAATACGAAGCAGGCTCCAGGCTCTGAGCTGTCAGCACAGAGCCTGATGTGGGGCTCAAACTCACAAGTTGTGAAATCACGACCTGAGCCAAAGTCAGCTACTTAACCAACCGAGCCACCCAGGTACCCCTGGATTTAATTTTATATTTTATATATATTTAAAGGTTCATTGCATATAACTGTTTCCTCTTCTCTTTATAATATTCTTTTGAGGCCCCAGTTCTGATTCATTTGCTCTTTGGTATAATTTCCTTAAGTATTTTCTTCAAATGGGAGTAGGAGCGATATGTTCTGTGAATCTTTGAAATATCGTTCATTCTGAGAAGTGAATGGGATATACGTTGAGTCAGTTATTCATTCATTTGTCAAAAACGTATACTATGGAACATGCTTTGTTGTCGGTATCAGAGATAAACCATGGTAAACACAGAGTCTTTGTCTTTAAAGAATGCATATTACCAAAAAAAGAGGGGAAGGCACCTGAGTGGCTCAGTCAGTTAAGTGTCCCCCTGCTTGGGATTCTCTCTCCCTCTCTCTCTCTACCCCTCCCCTGCTTACATGTTTGCATGCTCTCTCTAAGTAAATAAACAAAACAAAAAAGAATGCATAATACAGTTAAGGGAGACAGAAAATAGGCACATAAGTTAATAAATAAAATAGAAAGTAGTTATTAAGAGCTAACAAAAAACAACAAGGCAGGGAAAGGAAAATGATGGTGGAGTAGAAGAAATGTTATTTCATAAATATATACACAGATACACACATGATAGATAGATAGGCAGGCAGATAGATAATAGTCAGGAAGGACCTCTCCAATGATGATGGTAATAAATGATGACGATAACAGCAGTTAATCCACATATAATACTTCCTAAGTGCCAGGTACTATGCTAACTACTGAACTTAAATCAACTCATCTAATCCTAAACAACTCTTTCAGACTGTTATTATTAAAGCCAAAATTATAGGGGCACCTGGTGGCTCAGTCACTTAAGTGTCTGACTCTTGATTTCAGCTCAGGTCATAATCTCATGGTTCATGAGTTTGAGCTCCACATCGGGCTCTGCACCTGCTTGGAATTCTCTCTCTGTCCTTCCCCCACTCCCTCTCTCAAAAATAAATAAACATAAATAAAATAGAATAGAGTAGAGTAGAATAGAATAGAATAAAAATTGTATTATATCCTTAGATTCAACATTAGAATATGTGACTGAAACAATTCCACACATCTTTAGAACAGTGTTTTAATTAAAATGTTAAGAATTGATCAATTTAAGTGTTCAGAATTAAAATGCTAAAAAAAAAGGTATTGAGAATATGTTAATGTGATTTTTAAAAGACTTCCTTTTTTAAAAAACTAAACACCAGAATTATACAAAATGAAGACACATTCTCAATAGTAACAGAAAAAAGACTAAAATGTCTGCATACCACCCATTGTATCAACATCTTACTGGCTCCTTTTACACAATCTCTTACTGAATTCTTCCAGTAAGCATGTGATTCCAATAAGACTACTACGTCCATTTTATATGTGAAGAAAGTGAAGTTTAAGAGAATATCTTAGCTAAAGTTACGACAGGAAAAAAGGGAAAGAAAAACATGAAATTTGTATAAATGGCATGGTCATAAACTGGTATAGCCACTAACATCAACTTACTACAGGTAATATGTGAGTTCAGCAGAGTTGTAGGATATAAGATAAATCCAGAAAAGTGCTTTCCTATTGAAGGTGGACTGTGCAGTGGAAAGAAAATGCTCTTTGGAGCCAAAATACGCTTGATTCACATCAAGCAGACTAACCTAAGGAGTTAACTGAAAAGCACGTATTGCTGAGATCAGTGCCCACAGGGTTACATTTACGATAACCCTAGTGGACACAGCAGTGACAAAGTTGCTCAGCAACAATAGCAATCTAAAGCAATCTTAAAATACCTGCTCAAACAGTTATTCCTGGTTATGAGATCAAAGGCAACCATCTCAAATATGTAAGAAGCTGAGAACCCTAACTCTTTCTAGGCTCCCATTCTCTTCTCCTTTCTCAACAGAAACTACCCTCACGCTCTTAACCATCTCACACTCCTTTCTTCCCCATTTGACTCTTTTTCTTTCTGATTATTCTCTAATACTTCTTTTTTCCATCACTTTAACCAAGCATCTCCTTTTGAACTGCCTTCTTTTTCTTCTCCAGAGTTTGGGTTCAAGAATATTCATCTCTATTACCTCCAAATAAATTTTGATCTCAAAGGCCATATTATCTCTTCTGCCAATACCAGTAACTTAAGGAAGATTTAAACAACTCAGCATACGTTACAGAGTGAAAATGGATGAAAACACCGACCTATATATGTTAAAATATTATGTGGTTTTAGAAAAAAGTATGTCCTAAATAAAACACTGTATTAAAAATTCTTTCATACACTTGTTAATTATTTTCAAAATTCAAGGAATAAAATATAGCCTATTTAACAAGTAATCTAAGACAATTAGTGTCAGAAAGAAACTCAGTTATTGCTTTAGTGTCCCTCAGCACTACAATTCTTTTCCATTTAGACTTAATAACACTTCACCTATGTAAATGATTTACAAAGGAAGGACAAGTCATTGACAGTTTACTATCGTGGGAATCAGACACCAGTTATCACACAATGCTTTTAATTCTTATCATATTACTAAAATTTTATCAGAAACAGATGTCAGCAGCACATTTTGATGGAATTAGTTAACTTTTCTTTCACTTTCATAACAAATTAACCATTGCTCAGTTGAAAAGTTATAATGTCACAAGCCTTGAGGCAATGTTAGGTACTATAATCTAAACCGTTAAGTGCAGTTTATATGCTATTGGAAAATAATTTATGGCCTCATTACTGGTAATTATTTAACTAGTAAGGTGCCAGGTTCTCTTAAAACTTCCAATCAGTTAAATATCCAAAAACAAAAAACTAATAAAATAACTCAAAGGTCTATAAATGTATGATTAATATAGCAATATATTAATTAGTGATATAGGGGCACCTGGGTGGCTCAGTCAGTTGGACATCTGTCTGACTTTGGCTCAGGTCATGAACTCACTTTCATGACTTCGAGCCTTGCATTGAGCTCTGTGCTGACAGCTCAGAGCCTGGAGCCTGCTTTGGATTCTGTGTCTTCCTCTCTCTCTATCCCTCCCCTGCTCGTTCTCGTTCTCTCTCTCTCTCTCTCAAAAATAAATTAAGATTAAAAATAAATAAAAATATAAATTAGCAATATAGCAGCAAAACAGATGTAAAATATAACCATTAATTTGACTTCCAAGGAACAAATCAGACAAGTGCTTTATATCCCTAAATAAGTAAAACCTTAGAGACAAGGAAACTTAGTGGGTGAGAAGGAAAGACATTTATCCAAAGATGACATACAGAGGGCCAAGAGACACAAGAAAAGATGCTCAACCTCACTAATCATCAGGGAAATGCAAGTCAAAACTACAGAGATATTATGCTTCCACTAGTCAAAACAGCTAGTGTCAAAAAGATAAAAAATAACAAGTGTTGGCAAGGATGTGGAAAAGAACCCTCATGCACTGTTGACGGGAATGTAAATTGGTGCAACCACTATGGAAAACAGTATTTGTAAAAATGATCCAGTGATTCCACTACTGGGTATTTACCCAAAGAAAACGAAAACACTAAAGCAAAAAGATGTATGTACCCCTGTGTTTATTGTGGCATTATTTACAATAGCCAAGATATGGAAGCAACCCAAGTATCTATTAATACACAAATGGATAAAGACAGTGTGTTATATATATTCAATGAAATATTGCTCAGCCAAAAAAAAAGAGTTTGCCACTTGAGGCAACTGGATGGACCTAAGAGTATTATGCTAAGTGAAATAATTCAGACAAAGACAAATAACATATGATTCACTCATATGTGGAATCTAAAAAATAACAAAATAAAATAAGCAGACTCTTAAATACAGAGAACTAGAGGTTGCCAGAAAAGAGGTGGATAGAAGGATGGGTGAAATAGATAAAGGGGATTAAGAGGTACAAACTTGCAGTTATAAAATAAATAAGTCATGGAAATGAAAAATACACATAGGGAATACACTCAATAATACTGTAATAACGTTGTATGGTGACAGATGATGACTACATTTATCATGGTGAGCACTGGGTAATGTACAGAACTGTCAAATCACCGTGATGTTATACACCTGAAACTAATATAACATTGTTAATTATACTTCTATTTTTTAAAAAGTGGGTTTTCAGTTTCACTTCTAAAATGGAGACGGTGAAGAGATAAAGAAAATATAATAATGGCATCTTTGAAAATGCTTCAAAACATGCGGTGGACGAACTATACTTCTATGTGTCACGTGTCACATGTCACAGACCAGTTATAAGTTATAATTTGGCAGTTTGGCTCAATGTGGTTTTAAAACACTAACCTTATCTTGTTAATTTTACAACTCTTGAATCCCTTCCTCTCTATTATCACAGCTAACACCTTAATCTTAGGTTGTTACCACCACTTCTCACCTTGATTATCAGGAGCTTCCTAATTGGTCTTCCTAAATCTAGTCCTACTTCACCCCAATCCGTTTCCTACACTGCTGCCATTAGCAATGTAACAACAACAACAACAACAACAACAACAACAACAACAACAAAATCAGATTCCATCATTCTGCTTTAAAATTTTCCAATGGCTCCTCATAATATTCAGGAAAAATGAATTAAAATTCCAGAACAAAATGCAATTCCCAGGACAAAATTCATGACATGATCACTATTTTTCTCTCCAGCATTAGCACTACCACATATATAAAGGTGATCTATACCCACACTCTATGCTATAGCCCTTGGGAGCTATTCAGGACCCCAGAATGTCCTACGTCTCCTTTTATATATGCTACTTTCTCTGATTAGAAAAACTTTATATTATACTACCTCCTCATCTCTACTCTAACAAAGACTTCCTTTTCTCCAGGACTCAACATCTATACCTATAAACGCCCCTGCCTCCAATAATGCTGTGTTTATATTTATGTAGATGTAAGTACCATAGCACTTACCAAAATGTACTATAAACACTTGCTTGCCAGTGTATCTTTCCCATAACCTGTACGCTATTTAAACATAAGGATTTATTTTATTCTTATTTTTTATCCCTCTATTTACACATAGTGCCTGGCACAGAGTAGGTAGGCAGCGGTTAACAAATGTAATAATGAATGAAATAAATGTTCATAAATGAAAAACGCATCAAAGGATGAAACACATTGTATATTACCAGACTATGGAGAATCTGATCAAATTTTATTTTCTATAACCAAATCAAATTTCTGAATTAATAATCTAATAAAACTGAAATACCAACATTAATCTTTAGTAAAAATAAGTCAAATAACAATATAATGTAGTTTTTAATTTTTGTAGCTCATTTTTAAAAATATTTTCTTCTATTACAATAGAAGACCCAGTGAAAATATGGAAACTGGTCCCAAATTTTTTACAATCAAAAAATGAGTTTCTTTCAAATTCTGACCCAGAATCCCCAAGTGACTTTGCAGTAAATTAAACAACAAGACCTATGATTCATAGGTAGAACTCTACTCCATATGTAGAAAAGAGAGATATGCTAAACTTGTACAAATTAACATCATTCAAGGGACTTTTTTAAGCTATGGATTAAAAAGTGAAAACTTGAATTTTTTAAACTGGAAAAGTAAAGCTGAGATAACACTCAATTATCAATGGCCTGCAAATGTGTTAAAAAGGCTTTGAGGGGCGCCTGGATAGCTCAGTTGGTTGTGTCCGACTCTTGATTTCAGCTCAGGGCATGATCTCATGGGGTTCGTGAGATCGAGCCCTGTTAGATCGCTGTCAGTGCAGAGCCTACTTGGGATTCTCTCTCTCTGCCCCTCCCCAACTCGCTGTCTCTCAAAATAAATAAATAAACCATTGAAAAAAAAAAAAGCCTCTGAAACCACAAATTTTCCAACAGACCCAAAAATGTATACGTGGATGTCCCCAGCTGTATTTCTAAGGTCAGAGAAAGGTCCCACAGACTGTAGTACTTTCTCCTTTACATCCAATTTTCCAGGACATACAAAATAGAGCTAACAATACTACCTCCCCCTCAGAAGATTTTTGGAAGGACTAGAAATCATGTACCACACTAAGAACTCATGTTTCACACTAGTAAAAACTCTGTCTAGTGACTATTATTACTATAATTACTATGAAACTCGATTATTTCCATGGCCTTATAGAACCTATTAAAAAAAAAAAAAAAAGGCAAAGTTAAATGAAACAAAGATTCCCTGGTCTGTACACCCAATTCTTTCAAAGTGAACCAAAATTTTTCCATATGAATTTTCCTTTGGAAAATATAGAAATAAATCCTACTTGACCAAGGAAACTGCCAAAAGACATTAGATTAACATGTTAACCTAACATAACTGGTTAGTTTGCCTATTACTCAGCCACTTATTTCACTGCATGTAAGTCTCCATTATCCACAACTAAAACAGATGTAATAATGGCATTTCATGATGTCCCAAATACATAAATTAATGACACATACAGCAGGAAAAAAAATGATGCAGACCCCATTAGAAAAGGTAACATTTGTGTCAGCATTAGCTGTCTCCCACAGGAGTCTCAATAATACAAATCTTAATTCACATACCTTAACTCCTCAGAACTTGCCAGAAAAAAAAGATCATGCTGCCTTAAAAAAAAAAAAAAATCTCAACTATCAGTAATAAATGAAAGGAGGAATAGCTTTCCAAGATGATTTTCTAAGTCCAGATACTTCTTTTCTTGTTGCTGTCAGGTACTTCTCTAATTTCTAATTCTAATTCTAATACAAATTTTAGCGTAACTAAGAAAGACAAACTAAAATTACTCAGGGATTTTTATGCAAAACTTCCAATTGTGTGTCCTAAACTCTTTTACTCCAAAGTGAGTTCACAAACTCTGACAGATGTTTTATAACTCTGTTTAAATATTTAGTCAGTAAAAAGATGAAATAAAAAAAAAAAACTCAGAATGATTTCATTCTTCTCAAAAACCAGGGTGGTCTATAGGCAATTTTGGTACCAGTGGTGTTGCCGGGGGAACAAAATGAAAACAGGTGCCATCAAATTCAAATTAAAGATTTAGTTCTATTTTAAACCACCTTAAACAATGTTTCCATAAACTTTCTAACTGATACTACTATAAATTTGACAATATTTTATAACAAGAAAAGGATTATAAATTGTCTGTAGACCATCAAATTTTAACTGTAACAAATTTGGACTGATTGGCAACACTTCCTTTTAAAAAACTTGCTTTCATTAAATATGCAGCATCATTTAAAAAATGGAATAAATATATAATAAAAGGCAAGTCAAAATAAGGAAACAGAGTAAGTATAAACTGTGATAGTCTTTTTTGAAAGATTTTACCTTGAATCTATTCAGTTTTAAAAACTAACAATCGAGCACAAAAAAATTCAAATTTATTACATGTAAAAATAGTTTTGTAATTAATAAAATTATGAAAAGCTTACCTTTTCCTGATAAACCTAACTGTGGTATATATAAGCTTTATTGTTAAGAATTGCAGTTTTCTCTGCAAAAAAATCCGGTAACTTTCATTTTATTTTAAAGAATGTAAGTACATGGTTTCTGCCATTAAATAATACTTTTTTTCACTCCTAAAAGAGATATGAAATGAAATATATGAAAGTTAATTGATGTTTTAAAAGATACATTACAGTATTAGATGTTTTCTTACTTGTTTCATAGTTATTAGTGACGACATTAGTGACAAGCCATTTTATTTTCTTAAAATGGCTTATAAGAAAGTTTTAGATAGGTGATATTGCACATAGGTTGATGTTCTTGAAAAGACTCTCTAAGGCTTTCAGAAAGAGTTAAATGTCTCGTTCTCAAGGATGATTCTAGATATACAGGTAAGATGAGATACACATTCTGCAGTATTATTAAACAGAAAATAATTTATCTTTATATCAGTCTTGACAACTTGAAAAGTTTTTAAACTTGCAGGGGCATTTCATCGTGCATGGATCAGTGTTCTTATATTCTGATTACAAATAAATCAGATTCCATTGTCATTTCAAATCTTTCAGACAGTAGAAAGTTTAATTTTTAGCAGTGCTGTGCGGAAACACAAGTTGGTTCATTAGTATTTAAGCACGGCTTACGGTGAGCTCCGTTAGTTGGATGCTTTCCAGAATTTAAACACATTGAGTGTTCTATCAGCTAGTTTTCTGAAAAACTTAGTTTTCAGTATTAATAGTTAAATGTGTTTGAAACTAGTATTTCTAGTTTAAAATTCTCCCCCATGAAATTACATGCAAAAATAATAGAATTTTTTTCAGATTAGCACTTGTAAGTATTTGAATCATAAAAGAAAAATACACAGTATTATATAAAGTTGACCAATGTAAAACTTCCTTTACAGTTATGTTAGCTAAAGTTTCAAATAATCTCACTTGCGTATAATTATAAAATTACTGTACTGGTCTACTGCTTACTTTGAAAGTGATTAATCAAAGTCAGAGAAAGCCAACCATCAACTGAAGTGTGTTTCAAATTTCCTTCTCATAGAAATGTCAAAAAAAGATGAGCCAATTTTACTTTAATTAAAACCTCATTTAGAAATACGAAATAAATGTTTTCTATTTAATTCCAATTATATTTCAATTGTGTCCAGCTTTCAAACTGCTTCTGCTACTTGATTACACGTGCTAAATTAATCTTTTCTTATGATTCATATAAAAAAGACTTAAAATCAAGACTTGGATTACTTAGGTATTTAGTAGGTACACAGTATTTTACATCTTATTCTAAATCAAATAGCTCATTAGCAAAAAAATTAACCATAAACAAATTAGCCTCAATTCATTAATGGCTTATTTATCTCTTAAGCAATGCATTACCTAAGATAGTTACTTAAACTTTACTCTTCAGATTTTAGAAATCTAATTTTTTTAATTCTTTTTTTCTTACATTCTCCACTATCTCATAAAAGCCCAACAAATCTACTGGTCTAGATTTCTAATTTTGAAGTGCTTTCCCAAAAGAGTTAGAAGTAACTTTTCCTGCTAGAACCAAGGTATGTTAGAGCAACTCAATCATAAAGTACCCTGAAGTTCTGTGACCCAGGAAAAGACTCCTCTAATACCAAAGGACCATAACATCAAACCCACAAAATACCTTATAGCTAAGTTTCAGATGGTGTATTTGGTTGGGTCAAATGCAGGAAGACTTGTTCTTTGTATAACCTAACATTCCTTGTACATCCTTTCAGAGAGTAAGAAGGTAAAAGGAAATAAATTCAACTAAAATATTTGTTCTGCTAAAAAGCAGTCTTCCAAAAACTGAAAGTAGAAATTTTAGAACACATCTAGAACTCTTTATCATGTCTTCTTCAGGTGCTTCACACAGATAATCAAGTGGAACTACCCTACAAATCAATGAATAAGGGAACACAGACCCTACAACGAATCAAGCAGCACGCTTGCACAACCGAAAGTTAACTCAGCACCACTTACTCCCTGTAGCACGTGAGGCAAAGAAGTCTCCCCGTCCTCTCTTTCCTTCGCTTACCTCCTTTCTCATACACCGTTCTTTTTATGGCTTAGCCCTTCAAAGGCATCTGAAGGCAGGAAAGATTCAGGATGCCTTTCACATAAGAGAAAAAACAACTCTGTGATGAACTAGAGAGATACTCAGAAAAGGCTCTAGCTGCCAGCACCCTTCAACTGTAAGGCCTTCCATCTTTCTCTCTCTACTTACAGAAAACTCTTCAACCCTTTTAAAGGTTCTCATGTTGACAAATATTTGAAAAGTAGTACTTACTGTAATGTATAAAAAAATGAATGGAAAAGGAAAAATAGTACTGACTCATGGTAAGAAGTAACAGTCCAGATGCAAATAGAAATCATTCAATTTAATGTCAAATCCTCAGCCTCAATTAGCTTACTAAATCTAAGCCACTCAACATTGTGTTTAAATGTGAAAAAAAGTCAATATTAAAGAATATGTACAAAATGCTAAAATATATCATTGACAAGGCAAATGAAATTAGGGAATGTATAATAAAGTTCTCTGGAATGAGAACCATTCCTTAAAACATTTTTGTCAACTGTCTGACTTTTAGAAACATTCCCTAAGAAATGAGAGAGCAGTCTGTATGAAGAGAAGGGCTACCTCTTTACATGGAGACTTTGCACCTAGAACTACTGTCTAAATCTACCTGGGGGGAAAAAAGCTAATTAGTTAGACAATGGCACCATCTCTCCCAGAGTCTCTAGCAGATTTAGAAAAGAAAAAGGTCTGAGTTGTGTTTTGTTTTCTTGTACTCAAAGTTCAGCTAAGAGTAAAGGCCTATAAAAGAATTCTTATTTCCCCAAAGGTTTCAAAGAAATTGCTTCAGTAAATCAAAAGAATGCTTTCTCTATTGGCCAAACCCTATAATTCAAGAGTAAAGGGTTATTTAAGATGATTAAACTTTTCTCAAACAAAGAAGTGGAAAGCTAAGTAGTAACAAGGTTAGTGATCAGAATTCCAGGAAACTGCTAAATTCTGGCACATTCTGATCATCCAACTATTACTGTTGCAGGGGGCACAGGGGACGACATTCCTGGAGAACTTTTGATGCAGGCTTAAATTTTACATAGAGAGAAGCCATATAATTGTTGTGAAATGCTTCAAAGCTCCAAGAAGCAGCTACTACACTTTGCCATGTTTCTTTTTTTTTTTTTTTAATGTTTTTTAACGTTTATTTATTTTTGAGACAGAGAGAGACAGAGCATGAACGGGGGAGGGTCAGAGAGAGAGGGAGACACAGAATCTGAAGCACGCTCCAGGCTCTGAGCTGTCAGCACAGAGCCCGATGTGGGGCTCAAACTCCCGGACAGCGAGATCGTGACCTGAGCCGAAGTCAGACACTTAACCGACTGAGCCACCCAGGCGCCCCCACTTTGCCATGTTTCTTAAAAACAAAACCCACATACACAAAAACCATATATTATGGACTTTGGGTGTTATTTAGCTCCAAAAATACCAAAGAATCAAAAAGATAATATCCATAATTAAAGTTCGATCTCACATACATACATACATACACACACACACCCCTTTTTTGTGTTTGTTTGTTTGTTTGTTTGTTTGTTTGAAGCAGGCTTGGCGCCCAGTGTGGAGCCCAACATGGGGCCTAAACTTACAACCCTGAGATCAAAACCTGAGCCAAGACCAAGAGTTGGTCGCTTACCTGACTGAGCCACCCAGCCACCCAGACCCAAGGTCTTACATATTTTGTGTGGCCTCTAAACTTTCTCATTGCCCACGTATTTAGTTATGCCACTGACATTTTTCCAGTTGTCACAGAATCCCCTTTTCAATTTGGTTCTGTAAATACTTAGGATCTACTTCATACAAGGATGAATACAGCATTATCTTACCTCTAGGTTAAGGACCTGAAGTCCACTGCCTGGATTCTAATCCTAGTTCTTCCAATTACTCGGTATTTAATCTGTGCCTTAAAGTTATCATTTATAAACTAGATAATCTTAGTAACACTTACTTCATAGGGGTGCTGTGAGGATAAATGTTAGCGCATACAGAATACACAGAACACAACCATAAAAAGAAATGTAGCACTGACACCTGTTACAACAGGGATGAACCTTGAAAACATCACACTAAGTGAAAGAAGCCAGGCACAAAAGACCAAATACAGTGCAAAATTCTGTTCACATGCAACGTCCAGAAGAGGTAAGTCCATAGAGACAGAATGTAGACTGCTGGTTGCCAAGGTCTGCGGGAAGGGTTATATGAGGATACAATACTTAAGGAGTACTGAGTGATGAAAATATTTTAGAAGAACACAGAAGTGGTAGTTGCACAACACTGTGAATGTACTAAACACCACGACTGTTCACTTTAGAATGGTTAATTTTATGTTACATGAATTTCACCTCAATAAATTTATATTTAAAAAAACAAACTATTCATTGACATCTTTAAGAAATATTTAAAACAATGATAGACATAGAGAAGAAATTCCATAAATGTCAGCTATAACAATTATTATCCATGCCACAAAAACTAGTAAATACATAGGATACAATCCTATATTTCAAAAATTCAAAAATTCAGCATGAAATTATGTAATTCATCTACCAGGAACTCATTTCTTCCCAAAAAGATATTCATATAGAAAAAATATATATAAGATGAAAACTAAAAAAGTTACCGTGTATACTATCGCATGTTACCCAAGTACAGTACTTCTGTGTTTAACTATCTGGAAAAAAAGGAGCTAAATAATTGAGAAAATAGAAACAAAATAACAACTAAAAAACTGTTCTGTATATTTAACCCCACAAATTAAAAATATATTGTTATACTCACGATGTTAAAATGTTAATATGTAAAATACCACTAAAGGACTCATGCATATATTTACAAACTCAATGGAATGATCAATTTGTGATAAATCAGAAAAATTCTTCATAATGGAAGACAAAATGGGAATTAAAAATTTAGATCAGCCTAGGGAAAGCAAATTTAAAAAGGACATTAAATCATAAAGGTTGTATTGTGTAGCTATCAAAGACCACTAACTCATTTTCTTGTTTTAAGGCAAAAAAGAAAAAAGAAAAAGAAGATTTGAGTAGAAAAAAGCTTTCTGTATTCCAAACTTGAACCAATCATCCTATAGTTTAGGGAGAACATGTAAATAAAGGAAGAGATTACAGTCAGCTCCCAAACTATCAATTATAGCAGCAAGAGACCAAGTCTGAAACACCCTTCATCTCAAATAAAAAAGCTACCAGAAAAAACTAAGGTGTACTTTCTACTATTATCTCTAAAGAAAAACCATGAAATATTCCAAAAGCAAGAGAACAGTTCACATTTTCCATTTCTTTGCCTCATATATGTTTTTACTATTAGAAGGATGTCTTTTTGTTTTCTTTGTCATTGCTAATGTTTACCTTATAAATTTCCATTAAATATGTTACAAAGGGTTCCTATTGCGAATAACAGGAATATACATATATTTCAAATATACGTTTATAAAAAAATGAAAACTGCCATTAATGATTTTAATATCAATTTAAATTACTGGAATAAATTTTCAGATATTGTATGTTGAGATCAGTCAAAGAATTGGGGCATGACACATGTAATCTTTACTGGTTCAAAAGCAAGATTTTTAGGTCAAGCTTTTTTTTAAATAGCCAAATGATTAGCAATTAAATAAAAATATGTATTACGTGTTTTATGAATAAAAATAGTTCAAATGAACAAGGTTTGTGGGAAATAATGCATTCTACATCACACATCAACATTGTTAACAACATTACACTGCATGTGCTATGAGAAAGAACTTTACAACTATAAAGATTACCATTTTTGAAATGTCACCTTTTTCTCTTATAATTTTTAAGAAAAAAAGTCACCTAACATCCTGGAATTATTTAAATGAGTTACCCCAAACAAAGATATGTAATTTTCTTACATTTCATGAGTTCCATAAAATTTGAACAAAAACAATATATGTTTGGGGCACATGGGTGGCTCAGTCAGTTAAGTGTCCAACTCTTGACTTCAGCTCAGGTCATGATCTCACAGTTCATGGAATCAAGCCCCACATCAGGCTCTGCACTGACAGCACAGTGCCTGTTTGGGATTCTCTTTCTCCCAGTCTCTTTGCCCCTCCCCTGCTCATGCTCTTATTCCCTCTCCCTCAAAATAAATAAATAAATAAACATTTTTAAAAAAATTAGACGTTCTGTATGCCTTCCAAACTTTATGTCTAATATCATGTGGAAACAGTATGGTGGCTCCTCAAAAAATTAAATACAGAATTAATTCCCCTATGGTCTAGCCATGACACTTCCAGGTGTATACCTAGAAGAATTAAAAGCAGGAAGTCATATATTTGTATATGAAGCATGTACACAGTTCATAGCACCACTACTTATAACAACCAAATGGTAGAATCACACCAAATGTCCATAAACAGATGAATAAACAAAATGTAGTATATATACACAATGAAATATTATTCAGCCTTAAAAAAAAGAATGAAATGTTGACACATGCTTACAACTTTGATGAACCTTGAAGACATTCTGCTAAGTGAAAGAAGCCATATAGAAAATGGCAGTATTGTATCATTCCACTTATATGAGGTATTTAGAATGGTCAAATTCATAGAAACAAAAAGTAGAAGGGTGGTTACTTGGGGCTGGTGAGAGAAAGTAATACAAGGTTATAGTTTCACGGGTACAGAGTTTCAGTTTGGGATGATGAAAAGTTCTAGAGGTAAACAGAGGTGAATTACAGAATAATATGAATGTATTTAATGCCATTTAGAAATGGTTAAAATGGTAAATTTCACCACAATATTAAAAAAGAAACAAACATTATTTTTTTAATGTTTATTTATTTTTGAGAGAGACAGAGTGCAAGTGGGGGAGGGGCAGAGAGACAGGGAGACACAGAATCTGAAGCAGGCTCCAGGCTCCCAGCTGTCAGTGCAGAGCCCGACACGGGGCTCAAACTCAACAAACCGCGAGATCATGACCTGAGCTAAAGTTAGACACTTAGCTGACTGAGCCACCCAGGTGCCCCATAAAAGGAAACAAACTTTAAAATAAAGTTCTGGAGGTGCTGGCACCTGGCTGTTTCAGTCAGCTGAGCGTTCAACTCTTGATTTTGACTCAGGTCTTGATTCCACGATCGGGGGATCAAGCACTGCATCGGGCTCTGTGCTGAGCATGGAGCGTGCTTAAGACTCTCGCTCTCCCTCTGCCTCCTACCCTGCTCGTGATCACTTGCTCACTCTCTCTCTGTCTCTAAAAAATAACTAAATAAATAAGTAAAAAGAAAATACTGAAAAATTAAATAAGTTCTGGAAATGGATGGTGGTAATGGTTGTACAACAAGGTGAATATATATGTCATTGAACTGAACACTAATGGATGGTTAAAATGGTAAATTTTGTTATTTACATTGTCTAATAATTGTCTTTTAAAAAGTTGGGAGAAGTCCTTCAATCATTAGTCTCACTCGGAACTACTTCTACAGCGGGTCAGAATATGGTGGCCAAGAGGTTTCTGAATATTCTATAAGCAGCTAACCCACTACCACAGCTAACCAGCACTCCTAAACCAAGCATGCTCAACAAAATTATTACTGCCCTTCAACCTACTGGCCTTGCCTCAGTCTGGCAACCTTACAAAATGCTTACATTGCTTCTGCAGCAGTAAGTGATGCACTGTTAAAAATACAGCACCTGATGGTCAAGGCTTGACCGTGTTTCAAAGAATACACTTCAAATCCATTTTTTCCCATGACTAATGGCTGCATTTCACCCTCAGTCACATTCTCTTCTACCTAACTAGGGTCTTGTTTCACTGTTTATCATCCTTGGCCCTGCTCCTTATGTCTTTAACCCTCTCCCTGGATCCTCCATCTCATTCCAAAAGCAGCCTATCAAAACCTTCTCCAACCATGAGACCTTCAAACATTTTCCCTAAACTCCCTCTTCTTCTTTGCTCCCAAATACCTCAGACAGTCTACTGCTGTTGCTTCCTTTTCTGTACTTCCCATTCATTCTTTGATCTCTCAGAAACTGGCTTCTGCCCCACCAAACTGAGCTACATTACTGAAAGCTAGCCATGACCTCCAATCTAATAACCTCTGCATGCTACCCAACCTACTGGCAAAAAGAAGACAAAAATTTGTTAAAAGGTCATCAATCACCTCCTTCTTAAAACTCTTCTCTCTTACCTAAAATACCATAAACTCCTAATTCTCTTATCCTCTGGCTTCTCTTTTACCTTCCTCCCCCAAGTCCCCCAGTATTGGTACTTGTTATTCCGTCCTTCATCTTTTTTACCTTCTCTCCTAGGAACTTTTCAAAACTTTTCTTCTTGAAACTTTGCAAAATATTTCATAAATTCAGAACGCCATCAACACAACAGACACCAGAAAGAGTCAGGTAGTTGGAGAAAAATTCCACTTACCCCAAGAACTAATTAGCTGGCAATAGAGTATGCTTCCCTACTGCACACGCATAGACCAGTGCTCAAGGTTAAGAAAACCACATTTGTATGTTTTGGCAGGTAATATACTTTTCAAACAAAAAAGCATTTAGAATGTTTTCTTTTTTTAATGATGGTATTGCTACAAGGAAGTATCTAACAATCTGTTCATTATTAATTGCATGTTTTCTGATATGGTTAATTATTTAGGCTTGATGCAATCACTCAGTTGATTAAGACTGCTTACTGATACGAAAGAGAATATTAAAATTATATTTTATTTTAAAAATTATAAATTTATATTTATATAAATTGCAATGTAAATTATAAATTGCAATGTATATTATAAATTATAAATTGCAATGTAAATATCAGCTTCTAAAACTCAAAAAAATAATTTCCTCTGAAACAGTTTCTAAAATTCTATATAGAAATCTTATAGAAAAGAAACAGGAAAACAAAATTCATGGAGAACTGATAGGTTATACCTTGACTTAAAAGTTGCCATAATACTTACATTCTTTTTTTTTTCAATATATGAAATTTATTGTCAAATTGGTTTCGATACAACACCCAGTGCTCATCCCAAAAGGTGCCCTCCTCAATACCCATCACCCACCCTCCCCTCCCTCCCACCCCCCATCAACCCTCAGTTTGTTCTCAGTTTTTAAGAGTCTCTTACATAATACTTACGTTCTTTAAAAGTATAATTTATGATACTTAATGGATAATTCATTAGTATGAAAATTTTAAACCAAGGGCATTTTCACCTACTTTAGGATTATTGACAGGCAATGGCTTCTTTACCTAAGTTATTCCCTCTTGCCTTAAACAAAGAAATCACTCATTTTAAACCTTTATCATAAAAGCAGAACGTATATGAAATCATTTCATTTAAGTAATTTTTAAAACATTTTAAGGTTCAAAAAACTTAAAGATATGGGGAAGTTATCAAGATACAGCACTAAATGGAAAATGAAAATTACAAAACAATATGATCTCATGATTTCAATTTTAGTTAAAAAACAGTATGTTCTCATGGGCGCATGTATATGTATATATGCAAATCAAACAGGAATACCATATATCAAAATGTTAACTGTAAACCTCTACGTACATACAACAAGGGCAAGTGATTTTTACTTTCTTCTTTTTACTTTCCTTCCTACAACAAACATGCATTACATTTGTAGCTGGGGTTCCTGGAAGAAAAATCTCTATATTCCATTCAATTTTCTGCCTTATATTTTGACAGAGTAGAAAAGCAGCATTTTCAAAAGCTGTATAGAGTGGCTTTTTAGCATTGTCAATGTTCTCATGAACCTGATCCATTAACAAATCCTCTTAATCCACTTTCAAAATATACCAGAAACCAACTTCTATCTTCACTCTTTCTACCATCTTCATCATAGTCACCACCATTTCTTGGTTGATTTATACAAGTCTAGTAAACCAGTTTATGTGATTCCACCCTTATAACTCTTCAGGCTATCCTTATGTCCCTCCCCTACACAGAAATCCTTAGTGACCACTCATCTCATTCAGGATAAAACCTAAGTATTTACTAGAACTTTCAAGTCTCTATGATCTGTACCATGAGTTACCTGGCACACTCCCACTTCAGGACCAGTGACTTTGCAGTTAGTTGCCTCTAACCTGGTATATTCTGCACCCAGATATCCTCATTTCCTTCTAGTTTTATTCAAGTGTCATTTTCTCAATGAAGAAACCTAATACATCAACCACTTCACCCCACCCCTGAGATTTCCTATCTCACTTCCTTGCTTTATTTTTTCTCCTGTAGAACTTCTTACTATCTAACATAATAGATGTTCGTATTTATTTCTCTTCTTTTTTTTTTTAGTTTTATTATTTTTTCGGAGTTCATAATTTATTTACTTAAATTCTACACTGTAATGCTCTTCTTTATTACCTCTCTTCCTCATTAGAATGTAAACTCAATAAAGAGACATTTTCACCTTTTTTTACTGCTACAACCTCGGCACCTAGAACAGTCACTAGTACAGAGTAGGTGCTCAGTAAACATTTGAGGAATGAATGAAATGCACTTCTGTAAAAAGCAAAGCTTCCCAGTCACAGTAATAGTTGGCTTGACAAATGTCATGAATGACAGCAACTCATTTATTCATACTCTGAAAATAAATACCAAGCATGACTTTACAGAGGGCTAGAGAGCTGAAGAACAGCTACAGTAAATAATAATGTAGTCATATTTTCTCAAGCCTAAAAGGAGACATCTATGATCTTCCCTTCAAAATTTAGGAATAAAGTTATGATCTGATTTAATACATTAAAGAGACTCTAGGAGATTACATTGCTGTTATTGCTGATGCTAAATAAGTAAGCAATATTGTCTAAAATCATACTGTTACTCTTCTAAGTTTTCCACTAGAATATTCAATTCCAGTCTATGAGGGTGGATATAAAACTTTCCTTATGTTTAAACAAAAAACAAGCTGAATACGGTACTACTATGCACCTGAGGATCTATTATCTAAAAGATCTTCGGATATTTTATAAACATCAATCAATGCTGTGCAAAGAAAGCTAAGAGGGAATAGGCAATTAGATACTGTGAAGAAATGGAGGCAATCAGAAGAAATACAGTGGTGGCAGTGACACAAGCTAAGCAGGAGGTATGGATAATCTGGGTAAGTGCCATGGAAAAATAAATATCATGATTGGACTTGAGGCAAATGGAAACAGTTCAAATTGGCTTCGTACAGTACGCTGTGGAACATATGATGTCCATATGTCCATTACCAACAAACTGAAACATGGAAAATAACAAAAGCCAATGCTGTGATGGCTACAAGAACACACCCAGTGCCAGTCTCCACCACACCACAGCAGCATAACTTACTACAGCTGCCAGGTAAGCTGGCTAAGGAGTCAGAAGCAATAAGAAAAAGGGAAAGACCGAACTATAAACTGTTCTTTCCCTACAGAAAAAAAGCTGGGGTCTACACTAAAATGTAGAATGTGGCCACAATAAACGCTGAAAAGTGCCATTTTTTAAATTATTTTTTTTTTTGCCATAGACAGTTTCCAAAAGTATAAAATACTTTAGAATTAAAGAGGTCAGCATTTTATCCGAAACTATAAATGATTTAAAATCCAAGAAACTAAATAAGAGTGAATCAGTACATTAAAAAAATAATAGGAGAGAATAACAAGTTTAAAGAATTGTAAATGTGACCTTTCAAGTTTGAAATACAGACTAGAGAACTAAAATGGACCAAAAGATGTGTAGGAATCCATTGTTTTATGTGAGTGCTAAGAAGTCTCCCAAATTTTCTTTCTATATTCTCTAACGCCCAAAGTGATTCATCTTCAGGACACAACCAGAGTTGAAATAAAAGAAGTAGTGCTTACGCAAATGTCATGAAGGACCAATTTACACAGCAAAGCCAAACCTATAAAAACCTTAAAAAAGCAATATTAACATGTCAGAGCCTATCTGGTGGTCCTGATCTTTTCAACCAATCAAAGCCAGACATTTCCAGCCAGGTGAACTACATAAAAATAATCTCAGCTCTAATTCAGAAATATATTGGTTGCCACTCACTGAAACTACATAGTAATAAAATCCAGCAGTTAAAAATACATAACTATTTTATAGTAAATATCAATGTCATTCCTGTTTCAACCTGACTTCCCATTCTACCCCCAAACCCCCAAACTTGAAACCAAGTACAATTTCTTGAGTAGCTGGAGTGTGGTTAAAGAAAGGAAGCTATGCTTGTTTGCATGGAATCTGCCATTTCCTCCCTGCCAAAACACTTGTTTAAAAAGTCATGTAATATTTCTATTAAATTGTAAATGCAGCCGACAAGGAAATGGCCTACTGGCAGTGTATTACCTTTGTGGCAGTGCCAACGGGCCTACAGCAAAATAGTGCACATGATAATTTCAACATGCATTCCCAAGTAACAAAATTGTGCTTTACATAAATACCACAGAACCTGAGCAAGATCCAGAAAAAGCAATGAAAATTTGCCCAAGCTTTCATGCTTGCCTATATCAATTGTATGTCATAACTAAAGCAAAATAGAAAAGCATCTACATATGTCCAGGAAGCTTGTGAAGTTAGATCATATAACCCTGGGAAAACGATTGCAACTTAAATCTGTGTATTTCTTGTTAACCACTGTAACAACTCACTAATAAAAATTAAGAAAAACTGTGGGTATCAAATGAACCAAAATGTACTAACTACATACAAGTCCTTAAAGACCATAATGCAACTTATTAACAGGAACATATGTTCAGTGTAAGCCGCAATTGTTATGTTAAATTACTTCTTCCTTTGATATCATTCATTTGATTACAGAACTTAAGAGATTCACAAACCTTCCAATTAAAATGGTGACCTTTAGTTTATAAGTCACTTACTGCAATGCTTATAAAGTCACCTCTGATCATTTATCCCTTACCTTTCATTATATAACAAAACTACATGTAATTGTGCTACGTAAATGATCCCAGATGTAATGAAAATGATTCTACTTATGTAAAAGTTATACTGAAAACAAAGTTAGTATAAAAAGTAATTAATTTGTAATCAATACAGTCCTCTAGAACAGCTGAAGAATTCTATTCTTCAGGGATTTAACTAAAATACATATATTTTAAGTCAGTTATATCTTACTCATTTTTTAAAATATGCCTGTTCAACCATAATTTCAAAAGTCAAATTTGTTACAGATAGCACTTCCTCCAAAAATTTTATAAATTTTTAGTTATTACACACTTGAATTACAGAGTCAACACCTGCCCTCAAATACTTTCCAGCCTCCCAACACACACACACACACACACACACACACACACACACACACACACTTACATATTTATGTCCTCTAAAATTAATGCTAGCTTAGGTCTCTAACCTAAACAGTCTCTCTGACTGGTTCCAAAATAAAACAAAACTTACTGTGACCAGTATAGTAGGCCTATACAATTGCTTTTAAGACATTAAGGCTTGGCAATTATATTCCCATTAGCAAACCAAAGCTACTGCCCAGAGGCCAATGCTAAGGGTGCTCACTAAGTCTTTCTGATCTTCAACAAAGGAACAGGATCTAAAGTACAAAAAAAATTATATCAATTTAAAATTTAAATGTCAAATAAATAAACTAAGCTTAGTAAAAGTTTAAAAGGCAAGCTATAAGTAACGACAAGCCTTTCAAGTTGTATTTCATTAGCATTTACTTACTTTCATTTTTTAATTTATTTTACTGACTCTTATTCTAAGTTATAAGTACAACATTTATTATTGTAAGAAAGAAGAATCTGAGCCTGCCAGGTTTCAGTATTTATACCAAAGAAATATCTTTGAGATAGGAAATGGAATTGAGCACATATTAACAAAAATCTTTAACGGATGCTCTTATGTATAAGTCATTCTGCCAGGTTCATTTGCACACACAAAGAAGAAACATACCTGCACTTAAAACTGAGATCTGGTAGGGGAAATAAGACAATTACAAAACTATGATAATACACAGTAAGTTAAAAAGTACCATAAGAAAGTCATAAGAAAAGTGATATGAGAATTCAGAGAAATAAAAGATTTTTTTAGTCAGTGATAAGGATATTTGGACAGTAACTAGACACACCTAAAACTAACCTTTCTAGAAATAAAACAGTGTGGTGGGGGAGGAATCATATACAGATGCCGTATACATATATATTTACTCATTCCAGATTAAAATACAGAACAATGATACATTGTGATAAATAGTAAACAAAATCATATCCTAAATTTACAATATACTAAGAAACTCATTTGTGAAGCATTGGTATTATTATTGAGAGCCACAGTTCTGAACCTTTTTGGGTCACTTGAAAATTATGAACTCATAGCAGAAAAATGCACATCTGCACAAACACCAATATTAAAATACAACTTCAGGGGTCCACTGATGCTATGAATTCTCTGCCCCAGAAAAAAAGCTCATTCTAATCTCTTGTGAATCATGATTTCCATAACTGAGCTAGTATATAGTGAAAATGAAGTAGAAAACATCAGTCTACCCTGAGGTTAGAAAAGAGAGTCCATGAGGCACTTGGGTGGCTCAATCAATTGACTCAAGACTCTTGATTTTGGCTCAGGTCATGATCTCACGGTTGTGAGATCAAGTCCTGTGTGGGGCTCTATGATGACAGAACAAAGCCTGCTTGAGACTCCCCCACTCCTCAAATAAATAAACATTAAAAAAGAAAATATAAACACTGTAAAGAAAGAAAAGAAAGAAAAGAAAAGAAAAGAGAAAAGAAGAAAGGAAAGGAAAGGAAAGGAAAGGAAAGGAAAGGAAAGGAAAGGAAAGGAAAGGAAAGGAAAGGAAAGGAAAGTCATGTATCTCTGCCTTAATGGACTCGTTCTATCTTGCTTTATAAATACAAGTTACAATCCAATTCTGGGTCACAAAATCAATTCGGATTACCTTTTTTGTTTAATGAAAGTATGAAGTAGAAGATTCACACACCTGAAACAAATTGTACATAAAACAGTACTTATCTATACATGCGCAAAATGGGTCACAACACAAAACATATTTTATGGTATGGACCACAGTCAAAAAAGAAGTGTCAAATGCTAATGCCACCTTTTAATTATTAATAAATCAATGTAAATTGTGTACTGTAAACGTTCCTAAATACAGAGAAATACTGCCTTTGCCGATATCCTACATTAAAATCCTGAAAAGATGGATTCTAGCATAATTCTTTCAATAATTCTCAATAATTCTTTAAAGCATGATTCTTTCTTAATGATTCCTTCTCTAAGCAATACTTAATGTAAACATGACTTCAAAACGACAATTCATATTCATGTAATTTGTATGTCAGTAGGAAGATGAGGACTGCTTCCTCAACAGTGACCAAACTATTCATGTTTACAAAGCACATGGCAACACAACACCAACAGCAAGGTTTGAATCTAAGTCAACAGTGGGAATTGGTCTTTCCTGTGAAACCCTCAGGGGTGACCCCCCAGCAGGCCTAAACAAGAGAAGAAGAGATCTATTTATTCTGTCCTCTTTGTTTGTTCGTCTCTTCAAGAATAATAACTCTGACTGGACAGAAATATGTTGAAAGTGTCACTGTAATAAACCTTAATCCCCAATTTAGGGGCTGGAATGCCTGACACTCCCACATGTACAGGACCACAGGGCAGAAGAACTCTAACTTTCAAATAGAGTGAAAAACCATATGCCCTGGAAGTAGTATTGAAATCCTCCAATGATCCAATTTGTCCCACTCCTCCAGATCCTTGGCTATATCTGATCTAAAAGTAATGGTTAACAGAATAAAGTATCACCTACTTAATCAGGCAGAAAAATGTAGGGAACAGACAAGGGGTAAGAAAGTCAATATTAAAAGAAAGAAAAGCACAGGGAAAGCAAAGCAAATGGGGGGAGAGGACCATGTGAGCATTCATGTGCGTGCACTGTCAGGGGACAGGGAACAAAGTAAAGGCAACAGTGAGAGAGAAAAAAAAAAAAGGAAGATGAGGATAAGTTCAAAGGAGAAAAATAAGTGAGGCATGTAATGACAAAATAATAAAACTCATATTTATAGTCTTATGATCCTATATAATTTGTAATATACATACATATAATTAAAGTTTTTACAGTGTATGGTCTCATACTCTAGACAACTGAATATATTTATCTACGCCGCTCTCCCCACAACAGAAAGCTAAATAATTTTAACATTAGAATGCCAGTTCCACCGGACTGGAAGTTCCAAGGGAATAGGACACACGCCTGCTCTGCTTACCACTACATCCTCAAAGTCCGATCAGCAAATGATAAATGTGCACTAAACATGTATAGAAGGAGATAAAGAAAAGAGGAACGTACAGGAAGAAAATTCCAGGGTACTTTCTTCAAAAATCACACACCCATACTTAAATGACATTTAGTTTCGACACAAAATAAGCAATGTAGTTAAGTATAACAGATCTATACTCCAAGTAGTCTAAAAGTCAAATTTCCTGTCTCCACGTTAGAACATGCATTTCTTATACTTTAACATTAATACCAAATCAAAAATATTTTAATATTATGGATTAAATTTATATTACTACTAAAATGAGTATGTCCCACCATAAAAATATACACAATTACAAGGTAGATAAGTTTGAAAAGTGTTATTCTCATTACTAAAGGAGTCATTAAAAATTTTTTTTCAGTATTTATTTTTTTTCCAATATATGAAATTTATTGTCAAATTGGTTTCCATACAACACCCAGCGCTCATCCCAAAAGGTGCCCTCCTCAATGCCCACCACCCACCCTCCCCTCCCTTCCACCCCCCATCAACCCTCAGTTTGTTCCCAGTTTTTAAGAGTCTCTTATGCTTTAGCTCTCTCCCACTCTAACATCTTTTTTAAAATTATTTTAAAAATAATAATTTAAAATGATTTGCACCTATTAAATATTTACACACCTTCATCAGAACACACCTACTGCCCAAATAAAGTAATATATATAAATACAAATAAGCAACCCTCTATTTGTAGACCAGTAAGTCATTTGCATGTAAACAGGAAGTAAAAACCATTTGACTCAAAGATCTCCCAATAGACTGATTATGAAGGAAGAATTACAAAGGGACTTAGAGTATTAGACTTGGGGTGCAAAGAATAATAGGGGACAGCTGGAAGGATAATAAAGCAGTAAAAAGTCAAATGGTTCAGAGATCTCAGCCAGCAAATAGAAATAAAGCAGATTAATACCAGAGAAAAGTCAATAAAAATGAGAACAGAAACTTAACAACAAAAAATAACCAACCCAATTTTCTTCACATAGGATATACCAATGGAAAGATATTCAACATCACTGGTTATTTTGGAAAAACAAATCAAAACTGAGATACCTGTTCACACTCACTAGGATGACTATTACCAAAAAGACAGAAAGTAAATGTCAGAAAGAATGTGGAAAAACCGGAACCACTGGAAATAACTGCTGGTGAGAATGTAAAATGGTACAGCTACTGTGAAAAAACTACGGAAGTTCCCCCCAAAATTATACATAATATAATCCAGCAATCCCCATTCCGGATACACCCATAAGAATCAAAAGCAGTCTCAAAGAAATAATTGTATACCCGTGTTCACAGTAGCATTATATACAACAGCCAAAATGGGAAAGCAACCCAAGTGTCAGTCAGTGGACGAATAGATAAACAAAGTGTGGTATATACATACAAGAGAATATTATTCAGCTTTAAAAAGGAAGGAAATGCTGACACATGGTACAACATGAATGAACCTTTAAAACATTATGCTGAGTGAAATAATTCAGACACAAAAGGACAGATATTACATGATTCCACTTCTATTAGGTACTCAGAACAGTCAAACTCATAGAGACCAAAAGTGGAATGGTGGTGACAAAATGCTGTGGGGAGGAGATAATGAAGAGCTACTGTTTAACGGGTACAGAGTTTCAGTTTGGGATGATAAAATTTTCTGGAAATGGATAGTGTGATTGTTACACAACAGCATGAATGTACTTAATGCTGCTGAATTGTATACTTAAAAGTGATTAAAATGATAAATGTTATGTTCTGTATATTTTACCACAATAAAAAAATTGAGAACAGAAAGACTAGGAGATATTAGTCCTAATATTAGTCACTATTAATCTTAAACTGTATATAATTTAAAAGAAGAGAGAAAATTATAGAAGGTGTAGTGGTTGAAAGGTAGCCCCCAAAAGATGTGTCCTTGTCATGATCCCCAGAACCTCTGAATGTGACCTCATTTGGAAAAGAAAGGTAGTTGCAGATGTAATGTCAAGGAACTGAAAGGAGGCTATCACCCTGGATTATCCATGTAGTCCCTAAAAACAATGACAAGTGTCCTTTTAAGAGACAGACAGAGGGAAATTTGAGGAGAAGGTAATGTGAAGATGTAGGCAGAGATGGGAACAATGCAGTTACAATTCAAGGAACGCCAAGGATTGCCAGCAGCCACCAAAAGCTAGAAGAGCAAAGAATGGATTCTCTCTTAGAGCCTCTGGAAGCAGAGCAACGCTGTGAACACCCTGATTGTGAAAGAATACATTTCTGTTGTTTAAAGCTACCAGATTTCTGGTAATTTATTGAGGCGGCCCTAAGAATCTATTGTGGGGGTAAAAAGATAAAATAAAAAGTAAGAAAGTGATCCTTGTAAGCATAGAACAAGTCATTCAAGCCAAAATTTAGCTATGAAAGCCAAGAGGAAAAGAGGGTACCTGGGCTTCACCATTAAGCCACGTGACGTCTGTGAACATGAGTGCTGATGGCAAACTGCTGAGGCCAGCCTCCCATCCTGGGCAGGGCAGGAGTGAGGTTTGCCTACAAGCTCCTGGCCAGGCGTATGGGGAATCTGGAGCAGCACATCCATAGGGTCAGACCACAGAGAACGGCTGCACCCTGCTATCTCAGGCTTTAAGACGGAGGCTTTCAGCCAGGATGTTTCTGTGAATTAACAGTCCCATATTCCTTCATCTACTCCCAAATAAAATGAAGATACCTGTCTTTTGCTCGTCATGTTAAATGCCTATAGGGAATCTTCCAAGAGGCAGTGCCTGCACCCCACACTAAGACGGGCCAGCTATCTACTGAGCCATATACAGTAGGGACTGGGAGAGGGCAGATGTGTAAATATGCCAGGTGGGGCATTACTCAACTACCACCCCTCCTCAAGCCTAGTCTAGAAGACTAGAATTCAGCCAAATTTGATCATTAATTAGATAGGAAGGAGGTCATTGATTCATTTTTATTTATAAAAAATGGATAACTCAGTTTCACTCCTTTGATGGAGATTTAATATCTCCTTTTTTTTTTTTTTTTTTTTTTTAAGAAATCTTGTTGGATCAGGAGTATACCTGGAGTATACTTGTAAAAGTAGTAGTGCCATGTGATTTGAGGTAGGGGCAAGCTACTGTGTGTTTTGTTTTTTAATATGCAGTATAGAGGGTGATTTTTTCCTAATGTCTGTGTTTACTTTGCATGCACTGGATCATTTATTTCACGTATTAAAACGCACTATTTCCCCAAAAGGGGTAGGAGTAAAGAGGCAAGTTGTAGAAAACAGCAAGGTTAAGGAAAGAAAGATAACATCATTTTCAAAAACATTCATCAAAAGTAACTTTTCCGTGTTGAAATTATCTACAGGGTTCTTTTCTTCATAAGTAAGTGATGTAAGGATATAGGGAGACAGACGGAGAGACAAAGAGAGATCTTTTTTTAGTCTAAAGTAATTCCTAATTTACTCTTAAACAGATTGTCAAGCTGTATATAAGTTGAATTTCCTGAAAATTGCCATTTAAATGCCTCCAATTGTCTCCTTAAGTCACATTTGACAAGTCTTCCTAAAATATACAATATATGTCTATATTTTATCTTTAAAAGGTAATAAACATTCATAATGTGTTGTGTAGAAGTACAATTCTTAGTTTGATTTTTATTTTCTTTCCTTCAGTTGATGCCAAGCTATCTTCAGTCACAGTACTTGCTCTCTCAAACAGTTCTTAGTCTGACTCAAACACTTCTGTCCTTACCCCTTTCTCTATGCCAAGCA
The DNA here is from genome assembly GCF_027475565.1 of Acinonyx jubatus. NCBI lineage: Eukaryota > Metazoa > Chordata > Mammalia > Carnivora > Felidae > Acinonyx > Acinonyx jubatus. The sequence continues at coordinate 38,157,117 of NC_069394.1, read as the reverse complement.
ATGGGTAATCAAACACAAAAGACTGTAAAACAAAAGAAATCAAAACCAAAACTGTATTTAAAAGAATCAACAGGGTCTTAGTGATGTCTATGAAACAAAGTGCCTGGGTTTGGTAGTGGGGTACAGGGACAGACATTTAAAAAATAATACTATTCACTCATTTCCTATTTGGTAATTATATTTCCTGTAGAGCTGAGAAAGAGGTAGATCTCCAAAGAAGTATGTGGTTAACCAAATTCAAAATTAAAATTTTAAATCCCTTTGTTTATTTAACTGACCAAAATTAATTCAGTTTCTTTATATTTAGCTTTTTAAAATAAACTGGATTTCGATAAAACTTGTTTCATTTAACATTTTGAGTTTTACTTCCATCTGTTGTTATTCCTTAATCTGTCATTACTGCTTAATTTTAATCTATTTGCTGGATGTACATTTATAACCACATTTTCATCCTTTTCCTATTTACAAAGCTTTACATGTTTTAATGTGATTTCATCATTGCCTTTTACTAGACACATAATTATTACTCTTATCACAGCAAAGATATAATCTGTACACACTACGAGTTTCTCTTTTAAAAAGAGAGAGAAAGCAAGCTGTATAAAAACTAACAAATTAGTATCCCTTGCCATCAAACAAATCCAGTGTTTTTAGTAGCTCTTTTTATTAGGAAATTCCTCCATGAATATCTATATCCCCAATACTTCTTATTCTCCCTGAGGAATGATTAAAGATAAGCATCAATCTTTGACCAATGATAAACCAAAGTGTATAAAACAAATGACCTCAGCCTTCACACTTTCAAAAGACCCATTTTCAATTCACTATCAAGTTCCAATTTGATCGCTTTCACTTTCTAATTTAGTGCCATCTTTAAGTTCTTCATATCCCTCAGGCTATGACACTCAAAACATATGTCCTACAAAAAGCTTAATCAGTGAAAGCCACGATTATTAATTTGTGGCTATTTAGGCAGGAGCAACTCCATTCTAAATTATCAAAAATGGATGCATCTCTTCTTGACCCGAATTTTTGCTGGCCGAAGCAAGCACGACCTGGGTCTCAAGCAGGCCGCCTGGAGCCTGGGCATACTTAGAAGGACGGTATGTCTGAGAATAAGACTAGGAAACCAACACCCAGTTCACTCAGTCAGCCTCGTTGTTCCTATGACATACCTCTAGAGGGTAGGCATAGTGGGAAGGGCTATCATCTTGTAACAACAGCCAAAGGGAATTGCAGAAGGACTAGGATGTGGAGGCTAGGGAAGCTGGCCTACCACATCCTAACTAGCGTCCTGTTCCAGATAGCCAACTAAATGCAGTAAATTATATACTATCCTTTACTTATCTTAAAAGAACTAGCATTCTTTGCCTCCATCTGTTGTAGTGGTCTTTCCATCATTCACATCCTCATTCCACTGTGACAACTTTATAAACTATTGGTAATCTCATACGCCAACATTGCTACAAAAAAAAAAAAAAAAATGGCAGGGAACATGAAAAATTTGCCCATATTTCTTCCCACTCTGAAAAATTTAGAAGGTTCCTATTTTAACATAATAATTATAATTATGAAATTAAAATGTTTGCTGATTTTTATTTTTGCTAGCCACTCCTTCATCTGCATAGAGTTGACATATAAACACAAAAGATATTTCTTTTTTGTCAAGGCAAGAAATGGACTAGCATGAATTCCTCTCTCAGTTCTGCCATTTATAAGCTGTATCACCTGAACAAAAAACGTAATTTTTTAAGTATCCATTTCACCCAATCCACTCATTAAAATGGAGATTAAAATATGTATTTTGGGGCTCCTGAGTGGCTCAGTCAGTGGGCATTGACTTTGGCTCAGGTCATGATCTTACATTCCGTGGGATTAAGCCCCATGTCAGGCTTTGAGCAGACAGCATGGAACCTGCTTGGAATTCTCTCTCACTCTCTCCCTGCCCTTCCCCCACTTGCACTTTCTCTCTCTCAAAATAAATAAACTTAAAAAACATAATTATTTCACAGAGTGGTTAAAGTGAGAAAATTGTTTAGTTAAAAACAGAAAACTTCAGGGATGCCTGGGTGGCTCTGTCAATTGAGCGTCTGACTCTTGATTTCAGCTCAGGTCGTGATCCCAGGGTCATGGTATCAAGCCCCAAGTCGGGCTCTACACTCAGCTTGAGATTTTTTCTCTCTCTCCCTCCCCCTGCCACTCCCCCACTCACAAGCACTCACATGCTCTCTCTCTAAAAAAAAGGAAACTTCACTATTTCACTCACTAATCTGAGTTTCATATACAGCCAACTCTCTTATACCTTAACTACAGCTTTACTGGCTCTCTAATAACACTGAGATTCTGAAATAATCGGTCTGGGTCAGGGCCCAGGCATCAGTATTTTTTCAAAGCTCTCCAGGTAACGGCTGTGTAGGAAGTGTGAAAAACACTGTCTAGCTCCCTGATCCGTTCATTTCCTATACCCTCTCCTCTCTTTTCAGGTTACACCCCATTGTAACCACCAGAACAACTCTCTCAACAGCATCCTTCAATGCCCTGGAGCCCCATCGTTTCGAGACACTCATTCATTTCACCTCAAACCTGAGCTCAAGGCCATGATGTGCTGTGCTTCACTGCTGAGCACTGCTAGAGCAAGGCTAGAGCAAAGAACTGTATTGGTGACAATACAATTCTCACTTTCCAACTTTGGCTGTGTCCTCAACAATCCTTTTTCTCTCTTGGACAGCTCTTTCTTTTTTCCTCCCACCCAACCTCCCACCAAACTAAACTCTGGTGAGCAGTAAATACTATTAATTTTATCAAAATTCTATCCTTGAATACATACCTTTTTAATATTCTTTATGACAAAATGAGAAATGCACACAAAGCATCTGCCTCACATACAGAAGAACGGTGATTATCTTGAGGAAAAGCACTTGTGTGACAGAACTGCAAGCCAAACAAGCTGCAACTTGTTACCAAGGAACAACTGACAGAAAAGCGATGGCAATTCAGACTTGGACATAGGACTGACATTTTCTCAAAAATGAATCGTGTGAATCTGTCATTTCAAGGAAACTATCGTATTTGCCGCCAATGATAAAATGTGAGCTTTGGAAAACTTGTACCCACCACGTGACCTTAACAGCTTCTCAGTACTTGCAGTTCATACTCTCATTTGTACAAAGCAGTTCACAAACATGAGAAAAGTTAAATAATGATAACACAATTTAAGTAGCAACTTAAAACCATACTGTTTGGAAACGCACAAGGCGACACTTGATAAACTGTCCAAAGAACTTGGAGAGCCCAGAATTGCCTATATACAAATTATGAGGAAAACAAGAAATTTACTTAGGTGGTGGCTACCAAGGAAGGCTCTATATACAAATAATATCTGAGCTGAGACTTGAATGAGTAGGATTTAGACTGGTAGGAAAAAAGTGAGATAGACCGATGACTGATAGAATTTTAAAGAGAAATACTGTCTTCAAGTATATTTTTGCTATTTCACATGTGTTAACTCAAACTGCCAAATGATACTTTAAGATCCTAGAAGTCGGGAACCACATATTACAACTATTTACTATCAGACAACTTCAGGGTCAAATTTAATACGTTCATCTTTGTGGTTAGAAAAAAAAGATCTACACAAGCAGGAAACAGAACAGTAATAATCTAAGTCCTAGGTTAAATCTCAGCTCTGGCACCTGGCTAGGTTGCCTTGGATAATTCAGTTAACCTCATTAACTCAAATTCAAATACACCTAGTTTGAGGATCACCCTAAAAACATCATAACTAAAAGTACTAAAGATAACTAATAATCAGAAAAGAAATGAGAATCTGTGTTGCTGGTTTTATGCTGATCTTGTCATTTTTTATTATTTTGCAAACGAACAATTCATGTCATTTTTATTTTTCACCTTAAAAGAAATTAATATACACCAGGAAGATGATACATATTATATATAATTTTATTACTCGAAGAATTCTCTTTAAAGTGGGAGACAGACTTTTAAATATTTTCAGCACAGTACACTATTACTTATATTATTGAAATTCAATCTACAATAATACTGTATATCAGAAATTAATTCCAATTTATTCTTCTTCAGATGTTCCAAAATACTACATTCTCTTTCCTCCCATCTATTTACTTCACACATTTCTCCAGTCAGCCTGACGCCATCTTTTCTTCTCTATACACACACACTCACTCTCTCTCTCTCTCTCTCTCTCTCTCTCTCTCTTTCTCTCTCTCTCTCTTCATTCTTCTATCTTTTCTTCTTGAGGTGATTCCAGCCACTAGAGGGCAATAAGTTCACAAACACAGATGTACTTATCAATAATGAATTGAGATTCACATATGAAAAAACCTAAGAACTGTATCATCACAAACCCTGAAGCACAGGCAATTAGACTTGAATATGTAAGGTACATACTTCAAACTCAAAAAAATCATCCTGGAAAAGGGAGTTCACAGAAGTGTATAATAATGTTCAAAAAAGGAATTCCAGTTTCTCACTAAGACAACTAAAGAAATAAGATTAATATGCTTACAGGTACATAGCAATATTAGAAATCATGATTTTTAAATATTAATTTCAGATGAGAGAAGAAAAAAAGGAAAACCAAAAACAGAAAGGTAGAATCCACAGGGTGGGTAGAAAAGTGAGAAATGATTTTTCCAAGGCCTCTACTGCTGCACTGAGAAAACAATGGATGGATTAAAGAATATAGTGGATTTGCCAACCCTTTCTTCTATTGAAAAGCAAGGGAATATTTTACACGTATAGTTTGGGGGGAGGAAAATGGTGACTGTAGAGGGACATATAGCCTTCACTTCTTTTCTCACAATTAAGGATGTGGGGGGAGAAAAGTTAATATTGCTAACCTTTAACAGATAATTTTACTGTTTTTTGCACAGAACCTAAATTCAAATCAACTTATTTAATCTGTATTTATTTATTTACACTGACATTACAAAAATGCAAAATTTATATAACATCAACATTTTTAGCAAACCATCATTTTCTTACCCTCATTGGATGTATATCAGCATAAGGTGGTTTTCCTTCAGCCATTTCTATAGAAGTAATGCCAAGGGACCAGATGTCAGCCACACAGTTATAGCCTATTTCTTGAATAACCTCAGGAGCCATCCAAAACGGAGTTCCTATCACAGTGTTGCGTTTTGCCATTGTATCCTGCAAAAACATCACACAGATATAAATACTACTACAAAAACACAAAGGAAATCTGTCAACATATTCTTTAAACTGTATAGTGAAACTCTCAATTACTACAGATTGTATCTGAAATTGACTATTTTTTTAGAATTTCCACTAGAGCTCTGACAGGATATTTTTAAGAATTTTGAATTCTGTAATAACAAAGAATCCACAAGAAACTTATCTCCACCTTCATTAAAGATAGTCATAAAACAGTACTGTAACAATAAAAGCTATAGAAATGGATCAATATAGCTTTCCTTTTTAAACATTCAAGCATTTCAATTACATTTTTTCATATTCATTCAACATCTCTTAAGTTGTAAATAAAAGTAATAAATAATACTTAAATTATGGATCCTTCTCCCCAAGAACAATGTAGTTACATATTTCTTCCCATTACCCCCTCTAAAAAGTTATCAACATTTAGTCGCAATCAAACCTGGACATATAAGCCAAAAGAGTGTCCAAAATTACTGCACTTACCGTTAACTGACCAGCCACTCCAAAATCAGCCAATTTTGCATGTCCTTCCGTATTGAGGAGAATATTTCCAGCTTTTATATCTCTGTGTATTTTTCTCATGAAGTGCAAATATTCTAGTCCTTTCAAAGTAGATTTAAGAATAGTTGCAATTTCATCTTCTGTTAACTGGAAACAAATATTTGTAAAACTAGAATGAAAAACCATGCTAGATAAACTCTTACAAAAGAGCACTGGTAACTAATCCTTCTTTCTAATGACCACTAAACCTCTAGGAAAAGGCTAAAAGATAAAGAACTGGGGGAGATTCCTGGGTGGCTCAGTCAGTTGAGTATCCGACTCTTGGTTTCAGCTCAGGTCATGATCTCACGGTTCGTGCGTTCGAGCCCCACATTAGACTCTGCACTGACAGCATAGAGCTTCTTGGGATTCTGTCTCTCCCCTTCTCTTCCCCTCCCCTATTCACGTACTCTTTCTCTTTCTCTCTCTCTCTCTCTCAAAATAAATAAATTGAAAAAATTGAAAAAAAACTGGGAACTTCTTTTTCCTCACAAATATTCTTTGTCACTCTTACTACATGTTTTATTGATGAAAATTTTTTTCAATATTAAATTTGCCCTTTCCTTAAAATTAGTGATGTCATTCCTAAAGCACATAGCCTCTCCCAAAAATCATTGTGACCCTAAGAAATCACTATTTCCCACATCTTCTGATACTGAGGTAGCAATATCACAGCTACTTGTCCTGAAAGTAAATTCAGACATTCTTCTCTGTGATGTTGCTAATTCTTGATGAAAAAGAAAATCAACAGTTTTACACAAAGGAAAGGAAACAAAGGTGGCTTGCCAAGAGTCTCCTGCATGAAGTGATTATGCCCATATCACTCCTCCTCTTCTAACCGAGTCATGTCTAAACCCACCCAGATCCTGGATTTCTGGCCATAAGAATGAGAACTCAAAAATGAAAATACCAGAGAAAGACTAGGAAAATGGAAACACAAACTAAGGTTATCAGGGAGAGGATAAGAGGGGAGAAGGGAGAAAAGGTGGTCAAGGAAAGAAGTGGGAAAGGAAACATTCTCAGTAGCTATGGCAATAGAGCCAGATCTCTACCAGCCTTTATGCTAATCATTTTCCATGCATTATCTTATTTATCCTTACGACAACTCTCCAAGATATATACTATTTTTACCAGCAACTGACAAATGAGGAAATTATTGCATTGAGGTTCAGTAAATTCCTTCTCCTCATATACAAGATGGAACTAAGATTTGAGCCCTTGTCTGATCATAACCTATGCCTCTCTTGACAAGCCTTGCTCAAGTGCAACTTATGAAAGCCTCTATTTTAAATATACCCACATAATAATAAAAGTTCATGACAATAAAATCTACTTCTCCCTAAAAGTACAACCAGCAAATATAACCCGAACATAAGCTGATGGAAGATGGGAGGAGGGGAGTTCCAATTTATACAAAGATAGAGGACACTACTCTATTTGAGAAAGAAGAAAAGAAGGAAAATTCAAATACCCAACAATGGGATAAAAGGAAGACACAGTACAAATTAAAATTATAAAAATATTATACTACAAAGCTGTAGTAATCAGAACAGTATGGTACTGGCACAAAAAGACATATATATCAATGGAATAGAATAGAAATCCCAGCAATAAAGCTACATGTTTGTGGTCAATTAATCTACATCAAAGGACTCATGAATATAAACTGGGAAAGAGACAGTCTTTTCAACAAATGTTACTAGGAAAACTGGACAGATAAATGCAAAAGAATGAAACTGGGCCACTTTCTTACACTATAAACAAAAATAAACTCAAAATGGATTAAAGACCTAAATGTGAGCCCTGAAACCATAAGATTCCTAGAAGAAAACAGTACATAATTTCTTTCACATCACCATAGAAACCTCTTCCTGGATATGTCTCCTCTGGCAAAGGAAACAAAAGCAAAATTCAACTATTGGGGCTACATCAAAAGAAAAAGCTTTTGCAGAGAAAAGGAACCATCAACAAAACAAAAAGGCAACCTACTGAATGAAAGAAGATATTTGCAAAAGATATATCCAATAAGGGGTTAATACCCAAGATATATAAAGAACTTATATAACCCAACACATGCGCGCATGCACACACACACACACACACACACACACACACACACACACACACCAAAACAAATAATCCAATTAAATATAGGCAGAGGAGCTGAACAGACAGTATTCCAAAAAAGAAATACAGACTGCCAGCAGACACATGAAAAGATACTCAACATCACTAATCATCAGGGAAATGCAAATTAAAACCACAACGAGACATCACTTTATACCCGACAGAGTGGCTAAAATAAAAAACACAAGAAATAATACTGGTGATGATGTAGAGTAAAAGGAACCCTCATACACTGTTAGTGGGAATGCAAATAGGTACAGCCACTGTAGAAAACAGTATGGAGTTCCTTTAAAAAAATTAAAAATAGAATTACTATATGATCCAGTAATACCACTAATGGGTACTTACCCAAGGAAAATGAAAACACTAATTCAAAAAAATATATGCAACCCTATGTTTATTGTAGCATTAAGTATCTATTCATATCTCTTTCTCTCTCTTTCTCACACACAACACACACACACACACACACACACACACACACACACACACGAATCTTACTCAGCCATAAAAAAGAATGAAATATTGCCAACTGCAACAATAACATACATGGACCTAAAGTATATAATGCTAAATGAAAATAAGTCAGAGAGAGACAAACACCATATGATTTTACTCATGTATGGAATTTAAGAAACAAAACAAATGAACAAGCAAAGAAAAAAGAAACCAAAAAAGCCAGACTCTTAAATACAGAGAACAAACTGGTGGTTGTCAGAGGGGAGGTGGCAGTGGGGAATCAGGAAATATGTAGAATTGTTGAATCATTATATTGTACAACTGAAACTAATATAATACTGTATGTTAGTTATACTTGAATAATTATTCATATATATTTATACACACACATATATAAAGACTATGTAGAATGTGAAAATAACTATTGGAAGAAGTTTGTTTCAACTGCCACCAATGGCACAGTGGCTCATGTCTCATTAAGAAACAACCTGGGGACAACTGGATATTCACAAGCAAAAAAATGAAGTTGGACCCCTACCTCACACCATATATAAGAGTTTACTCAAAATAGATCAACAACTTAACTATGAGTTAAAACCATAAAACATAGGGGTAAATCTGCATGGCTATTGGTTTGGCAATGGATCATTAGGTGTGATATCAAAAGTACAAGCAGCAAGAGGAAAAATGATAAATTAGACTTCATCAGAATCAAAAATTTTGTGCATTAAAGGATATTATTAATAAAGTGAAATGACAACCTACAAAATGGGAGAAAATATCTGCAAATCATACATCTGATAAGGGTCTAGTATCCAGAATATAAATAACTCTTTTAACTCAACAAATGACTCAATTTAAACATGACAAAGGACTTAGACATTTCCCCCACAAAAGATATACAAATGGCCATATATGAAAAGACAGATGTTCAACATCATCATCATTAGTCATTAGGAAATGCAAATCAAAGCCACAATGAGGTACCATTTCACACCCACTAGTGTGGCTATAATAAAAAAATAGAAAACAGTGTTGGCAGGGATATGAAGAAACTGGAGCTCTTGGACACTGGTGGTGAGAATGTAAAATGGTGGTGCAGCTTCCATGTAAAACAATGTACAGTTCCTCAAAAGTTAAAAATAATTAAACACAGAATTACCATGTGACCCAGCAATTCCATTCCTAGGTATATATTCAAAATAATTGAGAACTAGTATTCAAACAATGTATGTACAGGAATGTTCATAACAGTACTATTCACAATGGCTGAAAGGTTAAAACAATACAAATGTCTATCAACAGATGAATGGATAAACAAATTATGGTATATACATGCAATAGAATATTACTCAGCCATAAAAAAAAAAGAATAAAGTCCTGATACATGCTATATTGTGGATGGACTTCAAAAACGTTATGCTAAGTAAAAGAAGTCAGAACAAAAGGGCACATATATGACTCCATGTATATGAAATATTCACAACAGGTGAATCCTCATAGAAAGAAAGCAGATTGGTGGTTGCCAGGGGCTGAGGCAGGATAAGAAAAACAAGGAACAATGGCTCACTGAGTTTGAGGTGATGAAAATATTTTGAAACTAGACAGAGGTGGTGATTATACAACATTGCGAATACACTCATACCACTCATTAAAATGGCTAATTTTATGCTATGTCAATTTCACCTCCATTAAACAAAACCCTGACATGAAAATTTCTAAACAAATTGGGAGACAGTTTACATATAACATTAATATATAACATCATAAATGTATTGTACATGTCTATTTGTAGTACTTGAACAATGTGCTGGCTTTGGATAAATTAGTTTTATCAAAACAAACAAACAAACAAACAACTTGGACCTCCTTCCCCTAACCTCTGAGGTCCCAACTTGCCCTAATCCTTTCCAAATTAAAACCCTCTAAGACTACTCTAAACCAACTCTCAATCCCACGCTCTTCAGTGGTAATGTAAGAATGTGACTTACTTGATAAATCCACTCTAGTACAAGATACCTGATCCAGAATGCCATTTATTCATTCAATAAATACTTATCAAACACCAATAGCATGCCAGGAATTACACTAGTTGCTGGGGATACAACAGTGAATAAACCAAGCAGCGTCCTTTCTCTCATGGAACTTATATTCTACGAGGAAGGGATAATTTGATGATAATATGATAGAAAGTAGGATAGTTTTGCAAGAAAATATCAGTGATGATTACTACCAGGACAAGAAAATACAAAGCTATTGACAGAGAATGACTGAGAAAGGCTCTTCAGCGTAGACATCAAAGAAAGCCTGAGAGACATTTCTGGTCTTAAATGACATAAGAGAGCTAAACATGTGATTGGCTATCTGGGAATATGACATTCCACACAAAGGAAACAAGAAACACCATGATTCAGGAAAAAAGCCTCCTACATTTGAGTTCAAGAAAAAAGGCTGAAGTTTAGTGATTCAGAAGAACAGTAGTTCTAGATGAGATCTGGGAGACATGTAAAAGCACAAGGCTTCATAGGCCATGGATATGGAGTCTGGGTTATTTGAAAATTCTAGTACTACCAGGAACTTATTCTCTATCTTAGACCAGACAGTCCGACTTGATGGTCAAGCACTATGCTCTAGAAAGCAAGCACTATGCTCTAAAGTTGCACTACCCAATACAGTAGCTCCCAACGTGTGAAACATAGCTACCCTAACTAAGATGTTCTATAAATGTACAATATACACCAAAGGTCAAAGTTTAGTACTAAAAGGACAAGGTAAAGAATCTTATTCATAATTTTTAAATTGATTAGGAGCACCTGGGTGGCTCAGTCAGTTAAGCATCTGACTCTTGATTTCAGCTCAGGTCATGATCGCATGGTTTGTGTGATCAAGCCCCATGTCGGGCTCTGCACTGTCAGTGCAGATTGGGATTCTTTCTCTCTCCTCCTCTTTCTTCCCCTCTCTGGCTTGTGCATGCACGCACGCGCGCGCACACACACACACACACACACACACACTCTCTCTCTCTCTCTTTCAAAATAAATAAGCTTTAAAAGAAAAAATTTTTAGTTGATTACACTTATAAATGATATTTATATATTAATATCATAAACTTATTAATGTTTAGCATAAGTCATTAATATTATTAAGATACTGTTATTAGTTATATTATTTAATATTATAATATTGGTGCTATATATTAATATATTTGATATATTACTAAAGTTAACCTCACCTATTAATTTTTTTTAATGTGATTACTAGGAAATGTTAAATTACATTTGTGGCTCATTTTATGTTTCTATTGGACAACACCACACTGAGAAAGGGTCCACAAGGGCAGGGATCTTTGTTCTTTTCACTGATGATGTATCCACAATGCATAGAACCATGCCTAGCATATAGTTAGCACTCCATAAATAATAAATGAATGGATACAGACTCGTAGTCACAAAAAGAAAGGAGATACACCACATCTGACATTTCCAATCTTTCTAAGTTAGCAGTTAACAGCCAAGGTGGGAGAGTGGGAGGTAGGAGTGTTCTTTAGGGCCACCACAGTGACCAAGGCGTACAAGGTGGTGGTGCTGTCCTATGTGCCTGGGTTTTCTCCCCTCTCACCACTCCTGGTATAAAAATTAAAGAGCTTGGGGGTACTACAAAACACAGTCCATAAAACTGTGTCATGTTTAATCATTTCAATGTTGACATTTTCAGCTACCTAGACTTTAATTTTTATCCTCTTAACATTCCATTATTTCCAACCATTCCATTATTTCACTAACCCTTCATTAACTCTGATTTGTTATCTCTGCTTCTGAACCCTATATTTCAGGGCTATATGAGAAAAAAGTTCAGGAGTAAGATCTGCTACATACTTCGAGGTCTCAAGAGCTGCCTGATTTCAGTGCTGTAAAGCATTTGCTACTAGACAAATCCACAGCAAGACTAAAGATTTGCCAAAGATATTATACTGATTCAAGAACTGTCTAACTTTACTAAATGATTTCAAAGGTTCATTCCAAACTCCATGATTCTATAACATATTTACAAAATATCTTCATACTCTTAACAGATGAATAAATTCACACTAATTCAGACATCCATTTTTTAAATTCTTTTGACAAATATCTACTTCACTGGCTCTCTCATACAGACTCTGTTAAAGGTGGTAGGTGTTGAAGGTGAGAACATGGACAGTCTCAGTCCTTATAAAGCTTATATAATTACCTTAGAGCATAGCCTGTATTTGGCCCAGAATTGTCAAAGGTGGAGAGGGCAGACCTCAAGCAATGTATAAATGTTATAAAGTCCTTCTTCCATTATGCTTTTCTCTCTTTGTAATAAACTCCTCCCCCTTACCTCAGGGGGTCACTTCATATGCTGCCCTAATCAAAAAATGACACAGTATTCAATCATTCATACTAATACACGGATACATCTTAAAGTCATTTGTAGTACAGTATTATTTAAACAATCCATTTGAATATTAAAGCTCAAATGAGGTAACTACACATTAAGCCTTTTAACTTCAAATATGAAAATGAAGGGTTTCTATCCCTCAATAAAATCATTTAAACAACAGTGGCGCCTGGGTGGCTCAGTAGGTTAAGCATCCGACATTGGCTCGGGTCATGATCTCACGGTTGGTGAGTTGGAGCCCCATATCGATCGGGATCTGTGCTGACAGCTCAGAGCCTGGATCCTTCTTCAGATTCTGTGTCTCCCTCTCTCTCTCTGCCCTTCCCTCATTCACGCTCTGTCTCTCTGTGTTTCTCAAAAATGAATAAACATTAAAAAAAATTTTTTTTAATCATTTAAACAATAAACAGTAACATTTTATAGAATACAAAGATATAATGTCTTAATTTTTTACATTACTTTATAGTTATAAGGAGTATTTTATGAGTCTCATGACAACGCAATTAAGTAAAGAGAAACACATCATCCCCTTTTTAGATGAAACAAATTCAGAGAAATAAAGGGGTCAAGTATCATACAACTACAAAGAGGCAAAGCCCACATGTCTTCTGGCTCTATTGCCTATACTCTCTATCACACCACAGACAGATGTCACAAACGTCATTATGTATGAAAGGGTTGCAATATAAGAAAACAGAGAGCTGCCCTCAATGGGGAAAAACTGAGAGCTTACACCCCGAGATCAGGAACACGACAGGGATGTCCACTCTCACCACTGCTGTTTAACATAGTGTTGGAAGTCCTAGCATCAGCAATCAGACAACAAAATGAAATAAAAGGAATCCAAACTGGCAAAGAAGAAGTCAAACTTTCACTTTTCACGGATGACATGATACTCTACATGGAAAACCTGAAAGACTCCACCAAAAAGCTGCTAGAACTCATACATGAATTCAGCAAAGTCGCTGGATATAAAATCAATGTACAGAAACCGGCTGCATTTCTATACATCAATAATGAAGCAACAGAAAGAGATATCAAGGAATCAATCCCATTTACAATTGTACCAAGAACCATAAAATACCTAGGAATAAGCCTAACCAAAGAGGTAAAAGATAATATATGCTGAAAACTATAGAAAGCTTATGAAATAAATTGGAGAAGACACAAAGAAATGGAAAAACAGTCTATGCGCATGGACTAGAAGAACAAATATTGTTAAAATGTCAATACTACCCCAAGCAATCTACACATTCAATGCAATCCCAATCAAAATTGTTCTCAGAGGGAGAACAAACAATCTTAAAATTTGTATGGAACTACAAAGTCCCCAAACAGCCAAAGTAATGTTGAAAAAGAAAACCAAAGCGGGAGGCATCACAATCCTGGATTTTAGCCTATACTACAAAGTTGTAATTATCAAGACAGTATGGTATTGGCACACTAAAAAAAACCACATAGACTAATGGAATAGAATAGAAAAGTCAGAATCGGACCCACAAATATATGGCCAACTAATCTTCGACAAAACAGGAAAGAATATCCAACAGAAAAAAGACAGTCTCTTTAGCAAATGGTGCTGGGAGAACTTGGACAACAACATGCGGAAGAATGAAACTGGACCACTTTCTTATACCATACACAAGAATAAGTTCAAAATGGATGAAAGACCTAAATGTGAGACAGGAAACCATCAAAATCCTAGAAGAGAAAAGAGGCAACAACCTCTTTGACCTTCGCCACACCAACTTACTTGACATGTCTGTGAAGGCAAGGGAAACAAAAGCAAAAATGAACTATTAGGACCTCATCAAGATAAAAAGCTTTGGCAAAGCAAAGGATATAATCAACAAAACTAAAAGGCAACTAATGGAATGGGAGAAGATATTTGCAAATGACACATCAGGTAAAAGGTTAGTATCCAAAATCTATACACAACTTACCAAACTTAACACCCGATAAACAAATGATCCAGTGTACAAATGGGCAGAAGACATGAATAGACATTTTTCCAAAGAAGACATCCAGATGGCCAACAGACACACGAAAAGATGCTCAACATTACTCATCATCAGGGAAATACAAATCAAAACTACATTGAGATACCACCTCACACAGTTTGGAGTGGCTAAAATGAACAACTCAGGAAACAACAGATGTTGGCGAGGATGTGGAGAAAGGGGAACTCTCTTGCCCTGTTGGTGGGAATGCAAACTGGTACAGTTGCTCTGGAAAACAGTGTGGAGGTTCCTCAAAAAAGTAAAGATAGATTTACCCTATGACCCAGCAATAGCACTACTAGGAATTTACCCAAAGGATACAGGAGTGCCGATTCATAGGGACACATGTACTCCAATGTTTATGGCAGCACTATCAACAATAGCTAAATTATAGAAAGAGCCCAAATGTCCATCAACTGATGAATAGATAAAGAAGATGTGGTATATAGATACAATGAAATACTACTCAGCAATGAAAAAGAATGAAATCTTGCCATTTGCAATAGTGTGGATGGAACTGGAGGGTATTATGCTAAGTGAAATAAGTCGGTCAAAGACAGATACATGTTTTCACTCATATGTGGAATTTGAAAAACTTAACAGAAGACCATGGGGGAAGGGAAAGAAAGAAAAAAAATAGTTACCAATAGAGAGGGCGACAAGCCATAAAAGACTTAAATACAGAGAACAAACTGAGGTTGGAAGGGGATGGGGGGTGCAGGGAAAATGGGTGATGGGCACTGCGGAGGGTACTTGTTGGGATGAGCACTGGGTTTATGTAAGCAATTAAATATGGGAATCTACTCTCAGAGCCAAGAGCACACTGTATACACTGTATGTTAGGTAACTTGACAATAAATTATATATATATACACCCCAAAAAAGAAAAAAACAGAATTGCAAAACTTGCTCCAAAGATGATATTGAAAATATGTGACAATCAGCTAAAGCAATGTCTAATTAGAACGGTTCCCAGCCATAGTACAAGTGGTTAACAAACTAAGGACAGATACCAGCCATACACAAGCAGTAAAACCGAGTATCAGCCCAGAGTATCAAGACAAAATGCAGGCCTCATCCTAGCATTCTAATGTAAATTATTTTAAATGCTGTGCCTGCCAAACAAAACAACTATACCTGTTAATAAATTCTGCGAGTACGTGGATCCCCTGGCCTGAAAAGTAACCTTAACTGAGGACATTATAGGTGGCTTAATAAGTACTTTATGGAAAACAGATGCTTAATACCACTAAAACAAACATATAGATCGATTGAAACAATTTTAAGCTATTTAAATAAAAATAGAAGACATTCAAAGTATCAAATCAGTAGGCAGAAAGAATGCTTTCTAATCGAAAAAGCAAACAAAAATTATGAGAATTTATTAGCTTTGTTTACATAAATACTATAAGCTTAGAAAGCTTAGAAAAATATTCACAGAAAATATACTAAGATATTTAGTGTACAGAATTATTTAGAATATAAAGAGCTCACATAAATCTTTCAGAAAAATAAAACCCAACAAATAAGTAGGTAAATAAATGAATATACACAACTCACAAATATGCAAAACTTAAAAATAGAGCTGGTTAACATACACAGAAAATAACAAACTTCACTAATTATCAAAAAAAAAAGCAAATTAAAACAATGAAGTATCAGTTATAAAATCGATCACAATGTTGCCAAGGATAAGAGCACATGTATGGCAGACAAGAAGAATATAAAGCATGCATAAAAGTGATCTAAGAATGCAGAAGTATTTTCCAAAAACCCTAGATAACATTCATTCACAGAAAAAAAAAAAAAACATTTATTGAGCATCTACTCTGCACTAAATTTAAAAAATCTTTAACCTTGGGGCACTTGGGTGGCTCAGTGGATTGTGGATTAAGTGTTGGACTTTGGCTAGGTCATGATCTTATTGTTTCTGAATTCAACAGCTAGGAGCCTGGAGCCTGCTTTGGATTCTGTCTCCCTCTCTCTCTGCCCCTCCCCAGCTCACTCTGTCTCCAAAATAAATAAACAGAGGCGCCTGGATGGCTCAGTCAGTTAAGTGTCCAACTTTGGCTCAGGTCATGATCTCGCGGTTCGTGAGTTCAAGCTCCGCATCGGGCTCTGTGCTGACAGCTCAGAGCCTGGAGCCTGCTTCAGATTCTGTGTCTCCTCTCTCGGTCTGCCGCTCCCCCACTCATTCTCTGTCTCTCTTTCTCTCTCTCTCTTAAGAATAAATAAACATGAAAAAAAATTAATAAAATAAACTTAAAAATTTTTAATATTTAAAAAAATAAATGAAATAAAAAATCTTTAACCTAACCTCATATGGTTCCAATCTAGCATGAAAGACAGACTTAGAAACTCAGAAACTATTATAAAAAACACTTTCCAAGTGAAATGGGACCAGAGTGAAGAGCAATTAATTAGGGAAGAAAGAGAAGTAGCATTAAAATTAGGCTTTGAATAAAAAAGAAGTTCACCATCGAGAAAAAGGAAAATTTTCAATAGAATAATTCAAATAATAAACTGAAGAATAATAGTTATGAAATGGCACTCAGAAATCAAGTAAGGCCCATTCTTCCCCCTTTCATTAAGATGAGAAAAATGGCAAAAAAGTGATGGGCCAAATTTCAGCCTTCTAAGTGCCAAAATGCAGGTAAATCTTAGCATATTTGAAAGAATAAACATTTACCTGGTCTCTTTTAAATGCCAATGGTATTAAATGAACTGTGGATAAAAGCAGTATCTGTATCAACATTTTACAAGCATTTTCTGGCCCTAATAGAGAAGAATGAGATAGGAACTTGTGTTTATTTAATGGACACTATACAGTAGACTTTAAACAAGATGTTTATTTCGTATCCTTACAAAAACTATTTTGTTATAAAGACAGGAAAGAAGGCAGGCAGGCAGATAGATGACAGTCATTTATTTTCCTAAAAAGTTTTGTTTTTAAACAACATTTAAATATGTTAAGAAATTTCATTTTATACAAACTTAACCAGTTACCAAAGTGACTAGAATTCTATTTGGCAACAGAGGTAACTACTTATTCCCATCACTAAGTAAAATTTAAAGTGCTATCATTTTCATTTCTGTAATAAAGACTTTTTAACAGTTCAGATAGACCATACCCATCAATTTCAAAATGGTCAGGTTTACACTAAAAACACTCAGAAACACACACACAGACACGCGTGCGCGCGCGCACACACACACACACACATACAGGAGAGAAGATCTTAACTTATACAAAATGAGCTAACTAATGTAAGATTTCAGTTCTAAGATAGAAAACTCTTAGATCCACTCTCAAACCACGGCTGACACTTCATTTAGTGGTATCTGTCAAAATCCTCTCCAATGAAAAATCTTATCAACAGAGTACTCCATTTATGGATTTAATTATGTTACCTTTAATACAATGCAGGTTTAATTTGATTTTCACCACTATATAAATGGGGCAATGTCATTTTAAAATCACTTGAATATTTTATAGGTCTATTTAAAAAAATAAATAAAAGTGGGAGAGATATAATAAACCATGAATGAAATAAATACTCAGTAATCAGGGATCAAAATAAGACTTTTACAGCTGAGCTAATACATTAAAAGACGGAAGTCCACATCTGGTTTCAATACTGGTATGAATTCACTGGCAAATTTAAAAAGAATTTCATTGTACAAAAACAAAAAGATGGTTTTGATAGGCTTTAGTCCTCTGGTTACTTTTGTTTCTAGAGTCATATGATTAGTATAATAATATGATACATTTAATATGTCACTGTGTATATGGTTTTGATAAAAATGCACCCACCAAATTGTCTCAAGGGCACATGCCCAAGCTGTTTTAAAATATACATACTGCCTTAATGTTTTTGTGTCGGTAAAAACAAATTCAAGTGAGCTTTTGTAAGTTCATACAAAATTAAGAATTTTAATTTTCTAAAAATGACTCGACAATCCTGCCTAAACCCCACCTTTTTGACATACTTACTTATATAAAATAATACATTAATTCCATATTTAGTACCTATTATCTATTAAGGAAATGAAAAAAAAAGTGACATAGTTTCATCTTTCAAGTGCCATAGACAGCTAACTATATATTATTATAAAATTTTAAGTTTCAATTTTCACAGTGACTTTTCACAAAGTCTTGAAAACCATTTGATGAAAACCCACCTATGTAATCTTTACACAGTCTTTTAAGTCCTGGATCAAATCTCGCCTCTTTCAAGAAATCACCCTATATTCCCCAAGTCAGGATTTACCTATCCACAGATGAGGGGGTAACATCAAAAACAGCTTACACTTAACTGAGATTTAACTATGCCAGCTACATTAAAGATACTTAAACACAACTGGAGGAGGTAGGCACTAACAAGAACTTACTAAGAGCCTGTTACATAGCCCTTGCCTTCATGGTGCTCATAATTGAGTGGAAACGGAAGGGCACAGAAACAAAGAATTACAATATTAAGGAATACCTGGAACAACAGGATTAGCTATAGGAGCAGTCCACGACAGCAGTTCCCAAAGCTGACGATGCATCACAAACAGTACTCTTAAAATCCAAACCATATAATTTAACCCTCAAGGCCTTGAATGATACAGTTCCCACCAGCCTTGATCATCTCACCACACCATTCTCCCTACTCCAGTAAGGCTTCACAGAGGAGGTGACTTCTGAGCTGCCTCTTGAAGAAAGAACAAAGTTTGTCTGGTGACCAAAGAGGGAAAGAAATAGTAGGTAGGTGTAAAGGCAATGGGCATAAAAATATATGAAGTTCAATACTAGTGAATGGCTCTTTGTGTTTGAGTAATGTGTATGGGAAAATAGTGCAAAATGCAAGGGTAGATTAGGGCCAAACTCTGCTTTACATATCTACAAATTTTTAAGTGAAACAATGATATAAACATCTGAACTTTCAGGAAAAAAAACTCTGATAGTAAACTCTCAGCCTACTAGTGTGGAAAGCTAATGTGGGGATAATAATGAAATCATTTATGGTAGTAGCAGCAGCAGCAGCTATAGTAGCTAACAGGTATGCAACTTGCTTAAAATCCCAATGGAGATTTCTGTGGTAGAATTAATAATGAATACCTTATGCAAAATTAGACAAAAGTAGGGAAGATGAAAAAGTATCACAGCATGCAGTGAACCAGGAAGGCACCGAAAGCAAAACCCATACTTCTTCATAATTCAAACTGAAATTGCCTCAGCGCTAAGAAGTTATATATGGCTTAGGCAGCAGTCTCTCAACCAAAAAAAAAATTTGTTATTAAAAATGAACTTAGGGGGTGGGGCGCCTGGGTGGCTCAGGCAGTTAAGCATCTCACTTCAGCTCAGGTCATGATCTCACAGTTTATGGGTTTGGGCCCCACATCAGGCTCCACACTGACAGCATGGAGCCTGCTTGGGATTCTCTCTCACTCTCTCTCTGCCCCTCCGTCACTTGCACTCTCACTCTCAAAATCATAAATAAATAAACTTAAAAAAAAATGAACTTGTGGCACCTGGGTGGCTCAGTTGGTTAAGTGTCCAACTTCAGCTCAGGTCATGATCTCACAGTTCATGGGTTTGAGCCCTCTGTCGGGCTCCATGCTGACAGCTCAGAGCCTGAAGCCTGCTTCGGATTCTATGTCTCCCTCTCTCTCTGTCGCTCCCCTGCTCACGCTCTCTTTCTCTAAAGACAAGGTATAGAACACCACATCTATAGTATGAATCCCTCAAGTAAAATAAGGTATGCATACATATGTGCTAGCAAGACCCACAAGAAACTATTAGCTGACATTACCTCAAGGAAGTAAAACTGAGGGATGAGTAAGGAGACACTGAGTTCCTCTTCCATACTATTTAAAATTTTTACAATCTACTCTATTACTTGCATTTTTTCCTTAATTTATATCATTAAAGGGGGGAGGAGCTCACACATTCTCACTAAAAGTACAGACAACAGTGGTATAAAATTTTAAAGGCTCTTCATCTAAAATCGTTAAAATTAGTGATTTTCTACCTAAGGAGCTAAATTCCAATTTTCTAGAAGATTAACTTATGTACATCTCTTGATTTCCTAAAATTAACCAAAACTTTACTGGATAAGACACAATAATTTTTTAGTATATTTTTCTAATGTTAGAGAATATTCACTATTTCAACAAATATCATAAAATCTTAAATCATTAGTTAATTAAAAAATATATGCCATTTTTAAAGTTTTTGCCTTGATAACAGTAAATTAAGTTTGTATAGAATTTTCCAGGTTACAAAATGCTCTGACACTCATCATCTTTGTTCCTCACAAAACACTGAGGTAGGTAAGGAAAGTAATATGATATTAGGTCCATTTTACGCTTAGGCATCTTGGGTTTAGAGTAGTTACACAATGTGCCCAGGGTCACAGAGCTACCAAGTAACAACGCAGGAATGAACCCTTGGTCTTCCGGTTCCACCTCCAGGAATGCTTCCACCAAACCACACCACTTGAAATGACCACTGTCATGGTATGCTAAGGGTCAGGTTTAAGACAGGGAGGGAGGGCTAACCACAGATCTGGCAGTGACAGGCAGTCCACTCAGGCAAGGAATAAGGAATGTACAATATAAAAATAAAGTGTATGAAGGTGGGCCTGACTGATGAAAAGAAAACAGAACTGGGAGAAATGCCAAGAAGAACAGCAACTAAGGTGACATTTGGGCAGTTTACCAATAAGGGCAGCCAAAGAAATACCTTTGTAAGGTTAATTTACTTAGTTAAGGTAGGAGAGAAAGTCTATTGGAGGAACTATATAGTAATGTGGAAAAATCATAAAGGAAAGTGTTTATAATCCAATCAAAAGATTTAGAAAAAATGTAATGGAGTGTAATGTGTATGATGTGTTTAATCAGAGATTAATGCCTGGCACATGACTGCTATGAAAAATTCTAAAAGTCTAATCCTACAGTGCATGGTCATCTTAATGCTGTGGCTTGGAACTTTAAGAGGCATGTGTGAAATATACTTAGAACTCAATTTCACTCTATGGTATATACCAAAAAAGGAGCAAGAATCACTTTCCATACAAAAGAACTCATTCTCCTAAAATTCTTGTGCAGCTGTAGAGTTATTACCTGTTCAGGGTGAGAAAATCCTCGTAAGAAAAGGGGCCGTGGACACCAGAACTACTAACAGGGTCAGTCCACCCTGGCCTAATAAGGAACTATGAGTCTTTAATCCTGGTAAGTAGAGTTTCCGGGAGAAGTCTTACAGCAAACATTCACTGCTGACAGAGCAGAAGCAGGCTCCTGGAAAATATCGATCTTCCCATCCTTTACTGTGACAGAAGGAGAAAGGGATGAAGACCCAACAGTTTGACCCAAAGGGCACCGAAAACGTCTTCTAACCTTTAATCTACATTTTGGGAGTTATTTAGAGGTGGGTTGTTTTTGTTTCAATATTCTATTGTGTGTGGGGTTGTTTTTTTCTTTTTTCTTTAAAGTACCTTCACACCCAGCACGAAGCCCAATGTGGGGCCTGAACTCACTACCTGAGATCAAGACCTGAGCCGAGATCAAGAATTAGATGCTTAACTGACTAAGCCAACCAGGTGCCCCTTTTTTCTTGTGTTTTATTCCTGATATAGTTTGTTTTGTTTTGATTTTAGTTTTAGTAAATATATAAAAATATCTATTACATATTGCCATTCTAAAACACATTCGCCCTTCTCCTTCTAACAAATTTCAGGGGAAATCACTACTTCCCCATCCTCAGAATATGTATTTCTAATAGTCAGCTCCAACCTAGCTCCAGGTTAGACACAAACCTAGGTCTAAGCCAATTACCACATCACAATGATGTGTGCAGAGAAAGACACATGACCTATTCAGAAGCAGTGAAGCACAAGACTGCTTGCTGGATTTCAGCTAGAAAGTATAACCCAGTAGCTGCTGGCAGCCCTTTTGCGACAATAAGGTAAAAATTTGTGTGAGACTAGACTCCATACAGAGGTATCAGAATAAAAAGATGAATTCAAGTAATTCCTTTAACCCAGAATCTGCCATGCATAAAGCTAGCTCTGCAAAGATTTTTGGTAATATGAGCAAATAAATTCCCCTTGTGACGTAAGCCAATTTAGGCTGGGCTTTCTATATAACTTATAACCAAGAGTTGAAAATGATACAATAAACTTGAAGTTGATACCAAAAAGTAGGGAAGTTCCTGGAAAAAAAAGTTTGTATAAAGCACAAACCACTGATCAACTCAAAAAATGCTAAAGGTTATTCCAGATATTTAACAACATGAGATCTCTGAGGCTGGTTTCTATATTCTGCCCCCAAACAAAGGGAATTCGGTAATTGTGGGGGCAGGGAAAGTAGAATCAGCATGTTTTTTAAAGGGAGCATAAAGGCTTTTCTTAAGTCTCCTTTTTTGCCTTCATTTCGTAGTACTGCTTCCCTCAGCTAATAAATATTTACTCCAAACTGTATTAACATTACATTCAGACTTCTCATTTTACAGGACTCCTTGAATGTTTCAGTGTCCATTAGTTTTTATGGCATACATGATATAATCACATACAATGGTGACCAAACACCTTGCTAAAAATCAGTGGTTTAGAGAAAGTTGAGGAATTAAGTAGCAATCTCTGAAATACCTAAATCTCAAAGGTAATACTCAAGCTTACATGTAAGACTTTATCCAAACATCCATCAAGCCTCAGATTCCAACTTCTTTACAATCAAAATTTCTCCCCCTCTTACTCCTTCTCTCTTGGGAAAAAGAATACATACATTTAATGGGGCTCTTAGGTATCCAACATGAGGAAAACACTGGGGAAAAACAGCAGAACAACTCAGTAACTCCCTCCCACCCCTCACCATGCTATCTCATCCCACCCCAAAAAAGGAGGGTTGAGGGTATAAAATAGCCAAAGTCTTAAACAATAAAAAAATTTATGGGATTCTTCCAGAAAAACACAAATCTGCTCAACACAAAGTACATACATTAGAAAACATAACTAGAATATTTTAGCCATTATTAAAGGGCAGAGAGAGGCTGTCTTTCATGAAATCTGGATTGCAGATGTTTGGCAAAAAAAAAAAAAAAAGATTAATAATCTATCACAAAGTCCCACAACTAGTGATTCAGAATGAAAGCTTTCACTACTTACACCATATGTAAATATACATATATACACGCTGCTTATAATCCCTTGATCTGAAGAGAAAGAGAACTGATACTCTACTGTGAAAATGGTCAGTGGGCAGACATTTTAAAATCCTTTCCCACATGAAAAGATTCCTGAAAAAGAGATCAGAAGACAACAGAAAAGCACTCAATATATATGGAGTTGTAAATCCTGTATGAACTAGTATCTATTACACAAAGGGGGAACATGCAACAAAGTGATTAGGGAAGTCAAACATGAATTAGTCCAATAACAAAGAGCCAAATACACATGCCCAAAAAGCACTTTATGGAACAGAAATCCAAACAAATAAAAAAGATGTCTGTTATTAACAATAAAATAATAATTAAACTTTGAAATTCCAAAGAAATCAATAAGAAACTGGTATGCATTCACCAAGAAAACACAAAGCTGTCTGAAGTGACACAAAATACACATCAAGGCAGAACATATATTTTTAAAACACATTAAACCAAGCATTTACTAAAAAGACCATTACGTACGAGGCATTAATTCAAAGGGCACTAAGATAACATGTCCTAGTATGTTGTGAATAGCCACTGTCTGATTCTATTAAAGAAACTTTGACTGCACCTAAAAATGTAGCTCTCTTATTAAGTGTCTACCTCCTTCATTAAGAAAGATAATTCAAAGTACAAACAGTGAATGTTCAGACTCTGTTCTTGGTTCCATAGTCCTCTGCATATTCTGTTCAAACACATCTGATTGCAAAGACATTCCCACCTATACAAATGAGAATGACAGGATGATGACAGTACCAACAGCAAATAGATACAGGGTTTTTATGTGCTAAGTGCTGTTCCTTGCACTTTATATATTTAATCTTCGGAACAACTCAATGAAGTAGGGTGGTCTTCTTATCCTATTTAGCAGATGAAGAAAATGAGTAACAGAGAAGTTAAGAAACAGCCAAGTTCACACAGCTAGTATGTAGGATTTAAACCCAGATCCTCTGCCTCCAGAGTCTGTGCTCTTAACTATAGCAGTTAGCTGTCATTTCAACCCTTTCTTTCCCTCTAAACTGCTTTACCACTCTGTAATTCAGTTTCCCATCTACAAAATGGGTCAGTAATAGTTCTTATGTCATACAGTTGTTTAATTCTTATGAGGATTAAATGCAAAAACATATGCAATGTGTTTAGAATAATGCCTGACACATACCAATACTAAATAAATAGCTGCTCGTAAAATATCTATCGGGGCACCTGGTTGGCTCAGTCAGAAAAGCATGTGACTCTTGATCTCAGGGTTGTGGGTTTGAGGCCCACATTGGGTGTAGAGATTACTAAAAAATAAACTTAAAAGAGCATATGCTATAAATAAAATAAAAGTAATTAATTAAATATCTATCAAAAGTCTGACACCAGAGTTGAGAATCACTATTATAAAACTAACAATCAGTGAGAATTTACCAAGCAGAATGGTCTTAATGTGTCCTTCACACTTCTAAAGAAGTGATGTCTAAATAAAACTTGGCTTTCCCAATTATTTCCATCATAAAATAATAAGCCCACCACCAGCTTGGAGGAAAACGCATATACATAACTTAGAAGCAGCCTTCTTCAGTCTGGAACTTCCTCTCCGTTATTTTTTGTTCCCTCAATGCCCAGTTCTCCCCAATATCACAGAAATATATCTCATCCCGGTAAAGGTAAATACTAAAAATTTCTCTTGTATTCCAAGTTAAATGTTTATATACATTTTAAGACACAAAATCTATTTGGCATTTTAATTTCATTCTCATCTGTACAGCTGGCTACTGGGTATTCTGAATGGTTTCAGCCAGAATTCTATCCTCAGTTTGCCTTTCCTAAAGAGCTACGGAGTTATGGAGATGGAAAGAACATTAGCAATCCTCTAGTCCAGGGTCTAGAGCTGATCCAGACTTAAATTTGCTTCTAATTTTCTGTTGTGACAACATTCTTATCTATGTGTCACTGTACAACTTGTGCTAGGGTTCCTCTAAGTGCAGATGAAAGAGGAGAATTAATTGCTGGATGGATCTCAGATTGTATATATATTCAACCTTGAAAGAAATTATCAAACTACTCCTCAAAGTAGTTGTACTACACACCTAAGAATACGAAAGTTTTAAAAAAATATACATAAGATGAGGGGGGAATATCACTGATTCAGATTCAAAAGCCAACCTAAATTTGTAATTAATTTGTTTAGTTATTTGCATCTCCTCCTCCTGAAACCTCATTAAGCTGATAGAGACTTTTTAAAATAAATAATCAATAACAAAAGAATTATCACAGGAGAGTATAATAAATTTGGAAGCATTCTATGGAAAGAGCCACAGCCAAGAGCAGGCAAAGAAGGGGTCTGCAACAAAAGGAGTGATTGCCATGTTAACTCTAGGGGGCTCCAAATTAGCACCACTGGGCAGGGAAGGCAGGAATAAGAAGGGGGACAGAAACAGTGGCTAGCTTCTCCATGGAAGCTGAAAAGAAGAAAATGGAATAAGAAAACAAAATGGAATCCCTACTCTACCCCTACCCCCATCCCTGTATAAGCAGATTACATGCATTCTGGCACTTACCCCCAGATTGGGGGGCAGGGGTGGGAGGAATGACTCCTCTCTCAAGAAACTGAACAAATTGCCTCTGTAGGCCCTTCCCCTAAAAGCCAGCTCCTAGCCCATTCATCCTAATAACACCTGCCAGTCAAAAAGCACTGCCCAATGCTTCCAGTGAGAGCTAGTCAGCCTTTCTGCTGGCCAGCCTTACCATAGGCTAGACCAGAACAAAGAAAGCAAGTAAAACAACAATCGCAGAGAAGTAGAGATGATTCAGGAAACAGAAAATAAGTGATTAGAAAAACTTTTGCATCCATGTCTCAGCATCAAGATGTTACAAAAAAGAAATAATCAAAAATGAAAGAGTTCTTGTAAATTGAAACCTAACTCCTGAAATAAAAAGTTCAGTTAAAAGAATTGGAAAATAAAGTAGAAGAAACCACCTCCTACCCACTCCCCAGAAAAGACAAAAAAATCTAGGAGGAAAAAAAAAAGAATAAAATTCAGGAGATTCACCATCCAATAAAGAAAACAGAAGAAGATTATCAGAGAAATGTTCCAAAGCTGAAGGCACAAGGGTTTATTTGAAAAGCACAGAGTGCTGAGCATAACTAATAAAAAGGACTCATACCTAGACACATCCTTCTGAAACATCTTGTTCCTTGTACAGTATCAGAACCATCAGGATAAAAAGAAAAGTCTAGGGCACCTGGGTGGCTCAGTCCGTTAAGCATCCAACCAGCTCAGGTCATGATCTCACGGTTCCCCGCATTGGGCTCTATCAGAGCCTGGAGCCTGCTCGGGATTCTGTGTCTCCCTCTCTCTCTGCCCCTCCCCTGCCTGAGTTCGTTCTCTCTCTCTCTCTCTCTCTCTCTCTCTCTCTCTCTCAAAAATAAGTTAAGCATTTAAAACAGGAAAAATTAAAACAAAAAAAGAAAAAAAAAGTCAAAAAAGCTCCAGATTTGGGAGGGAGTGGTAAAAAACCTACAAATAAATAAGACTCTGAGAGGCATTAGCTATAACATTAGCAACCCTGGATGCTAGAAGGTAATACACAAAAGCTCTCAAAGTTCTGAGAGAAACTTATTTTCAACATAAATTTCTACATAAGCCAACAATCAACTGTGAAAGCAAAATAAAAACATTTTCAGACATGCAAGAACTCAAATAGTTGACCGCTTATTCTTGTATCATGAAGAAGATAGTTTAAGGAAGAAAACAAAACAAGAGTGAAAACTAACGAAAGAGGAAGTATACAAGAAAATGATGGCACTAACCCAAAAGTCCAGTGAAAAGAAATTCCAAGGACACAGCTGTACAGCAGACCTAAAAAGCAATGAGTCCACATTAGAACAAGAAATCAGGAAGCTCCAAAGAATGTCTTCTCAAAGAAGAATCACATAAATTCCAGGAAACAGATCAAATGAGTAAGAAAGTAGAAGACATTAGCAAAATGATAAAGAAGGCTTATGCTGCTTCTCTAAACATAAGGGGGGGAAAAGGAAACAACTCCAGAAAAAAAACCAAAAAATCATACAGCAACATCATGATCCTAACATAGATCCATCAAACTACAATGTGGCAATGATTCTGAGCAATTAAGTGTGAGAAAAGTAAATCCATTTAAACCAGATGCTGGGAACTTTCTCCAGGTGACCTAGAAGTATGACCCTGAACTTTTAGAGAGGGAAGTATAAATTCAGCACATCACTGTTTCTTCTTCCAAGATGTCCTTTACCCTCTCTTCTCTGATTCATTCATTCATTCATTCATTCATTCATTCATCCATCCATGCATGCAACAAATATTTCCTGAGCATTCTACATGCCAGGCACTGTGCTAGGAACAGAGATAAAGCCGTGAACAAAGAAGATAGGAGCCAGCATTCTAATGATAAACACTCCTCCTCTTCCAAGAATCTGCTAAGGGGTTATATCTCCTACCAAGCTTTCTCTGAACTTCCATGTTAGGCTAAATGCTTCTCTTTTACTGCTCTGAAAGAAGTCTAATTCTTCACAGAGTTGAACTAGCTTTTTATATAGGTATTATCTCAACAATGCAACAATGGCAAAATTTATTAGAGTTATTTGGACCTCTACTGCGCAGCACTGCACCTAGATCAATAAATGTTTTGAACCTTTCCATTCAACTGAAATGTAAATAAAATTGCCAAATAAAATGTAAAGCTTTGCAGATGTTAATTATTATTTAACAGACGAGGAAGCTAAAGTCCCTGTCAGTTATATGACGTGCTCAGATCTTGAAACTAGTTTGTGAAAGAGCCAAAACTAAAATCCATAGTACTAGGTTAAGTTAAAGTAAGTGGTCAAATCAAAAAATGGGTCAAAATGGGAGAGAATAACCTTAGGCATTTTCTTAGAACTTTTCCGAGTACACAACAAATAAATACATTAAAACTTCTGTCCCTGAGTGGCTTATAGTAGGAGAAAGCAACTACAACTATTCTTTTCCTAAACACTAAAGGCTGACTAATTAAATGTGATTTCTAAGTATGGGATACCATAGCAGGGCGATCTACATGTAAGTTTCAGCAAACTTAAACCATGGTTCAAAACAATGTAATTACTTTGAAAAATAGTCAATTACTAAAATATATACTAGGACTTGACCTGTGTTTGTGAGTCTGAGCACAGAAATCAAGAATTTAACTCACACATATTTATAGATCCCCAATACTTAGAAGTTGAAAGATTCAATGAATACTAACTAAATAGTGACTTTTACTCATAATGCAACCAGGAGACTCAGAGAAACTTTTATCATCCATTGGAATATAGAAGTGTTTCACCTTCATCCTATCTCAAGTACTACTACCATTAATTACTACAGTTGTCATTTATTATCAGCTCAAATGCCAACTCTGTGATCTGCCCCATGTTAAGCAGCAACATTTAAATAGATACAATCCCAACCCCTTGCTGCTCAGCCTCAGTCCCAATCACTGGAATATAATTAACTCCTAAACTTAATTCTATGCCTTTATCTTTTCCTAGATATTTCCCAAAGAAAAAGAATAGGTGAAGGTATGAAACCTCTGAAAGAGATATTCTGAAGCTTCTTCTTCTTTAAGATCTATTCTGACAATAAAATAATTGGTTTTCTGACTTTTTAAAATATGTAAAGTGCTGGGGGCACCTGGGTGGCTCAGTCAGTTAAGCATCCAACTTCAGTTCAGGTCATGATCTCGTGGTTCGTGAGTTCGAGCCCTATGACGGGCTCTGTGCTGACAACTTGGAGCCTGGAGCCTCCTTCGGATTCTTAGTGTCCCTCTCTCTCTGCCCCTTCCCCACTCGCGCTCTGTCTCTCTGTCTCTCAAAACCAAATAAAAATTAAAAAAAATTTTTTTGATATGTAAAGTGCTCATATAACTATTAGCAAACTGCCAGGCAATCCCGAAAACTGGCAAGAAAAATGCCAACCATAATGACAAAATGGCACAAAAAGGAAATAAAAGAGCCAATACACATATGAAAAGGTGCAAAGTCTACCTACCTGACCTGTCAAAATATGAAAAAAGTAATAATAATAGTAAAGATTATAATAATAATGGCAACTAGAATTTATAATGCTCTTTATGTGTGAATGTATAGTAAACACCTAATTAATTAATTAGATAAGAAACTACTCAGGAAAACAGGAAAAGTTTCAAAGAGGAGGTGATCTCTGAGCTGGTGCCTCATGGACGCAAATTCAGTAGACAAAGCCTGAGGATAAGGGAAGCACTCAAAGGTGGAGGAGAGGATGAGGTAATAACATTTACAAAAACACCAAATATGAATCCAGTTTTTATTCTTGGAACCATTTATATTCTAAAGTGCATAATAGAAGTGACAGGTTATGAAACTGTACAGAGAAGAGGGAGGTTAAGTAAACAGCGTTTACTTCAAGCTAAACAGATTAAACTTAAAAGTTTTTTATTTTATTATTTTTTAGTGTTTATTTTTGAGAGAGAGACAGAGACAGAGAAAGAGAGAGAGAGAGAGAGAGACAGAGCACGAGCAGGAGAGGGGCAGAGAAAGAGGGACAGAATCCGAAGCAGGCCCCAGGCTCTGAGCTGTCAGTACAGAGCCCAATGCGGGGCTCGAACTCATGGATGGCGACATCATGACCTGAGCCAAAGCCGAATGCTTAACCAACCGAGCCACCCAGGCATCCCTAAATGTTTTTTAAAGGGCATATAACTTAATCAGATTTGTTTTTCCCTGTGCCTTTAATTTTCAAGCAAACATTTGATCAAAACCAGATAGCAATCCATAACTAAAAATCAGCAATACTTCATCCCTAATGAGATATCTTTAACTTAGGTGGTCTTCCTTTTAAATCAAAAACTAAAAGAAACTTCCAACCTAGAATTCTTTTTAAACTTTTTTTTTTTACATTTATTTATTTTTGAGAGACAGAGAGAGACAGAGCACAAGTTGGGGAGGGGCAGAGAGAGAAGGAGACACAGAATCAGAAGCAGGCTCCAGGCTCCGAGCTGTCAGCACAGAGCCTGATGCGGGGCTCGAACTCATGAACCATGAGATCATGACCTGAGCCGAAGTCGGACGCTTAACCGACTGAGCCACCCAGGTGCCCCTCAACCTAGAATTCTTTACCCAGCAATTATACCATATAAAAAATGAAGTGAAATAACATTTTCACTTATCGCCATCATACCCACATAAAAGACCATACTAAAGGACAGGCAACTGAGAAATGCAGAAAAGAATAAAGAACAATAAAAACTATAAATATAAATGGGGTAAAGTCTTTCCTTTGATAACTGGTGAAGGAATTCCCGAAAATTATGATTCATCCATACACATACTTTAGGACTATATATAGTATATACCTTCCCAGTTTGTAATTATTGGCAACAAGATATTGGCAACAAGAAAGACTGGCAACTTGAATAAAATATTTCCTATCTATGCACTATAGTAACATTAACATTTAAAATCAAGAAAACAGATTTTCCATTTCACACATTTTTACTTTATATTTCTAATACTTGGTAACTTTAAATACCAAAAGTACTGGGTTTAACCCTGAAATGATCTTAAAACACTTCTCTAACTGGCATATAATTATTTTCCATTAAACCATTGTTCTGTGACTCAAGAGTCATCTGATTTACATAAGTACTAGTTAAGCACCATAGAAATTCTAAGATATATAATTAGAATGTCACAAAGCACTTAATTGATCCTGTCAAAACAGAGATTATTTTAATTTCTATTTTACTTTTAAAAGAAATCCTATTTATTTTCTCTAATAGAAAAAAAAATTAGTAGGATAAACTTACAATGTACTTCCCCAATCAAACTTTAAAATGATTCTGATCAACCACAAACTGACTCAAGTAATTGACTCAAGTAATTAAGTATTTTTCTGAATGTATTTTAGTGAAATATGTCTGACAACATACAATAATGTCATATAATAATTAGGTTACCATTCTACAGAATTACAAATTATTTCACTGATTATTATTCTTACTCATGCACAGATAAGCAGGTATAAATTCTGTCCTTATAAATTATTCAAGTAAACTAGATGCATTTCTAGCATAAACAATTTTGTTAACAGCTCTTTCATGTAGGGTTAAAACATAACCATAAAAAGCTATTATTAAGTAATATATTCCACTAACCTGAATTCTCACACACACACACACACACACACACAAAATTATGAGCTAGCTTTATCATTTTCAAACATCCTGACACTATTTAAAAAAATAAAGACAAAATCATCTTTCAATTATTTTTTAAAATTTAGAAACATAAAACTTCAATTGTTTGCCAGCCATAGATTATAATACAGAAAACTTAAGATAAATACTATGAATATTATGAAGTTCAAATAAAATTCTAGCCTTAATTTATTGAAACATATTAATAAAGAATATATACACTGATTCCAAATGAAGAAGTGGGGTACTATGGTAGATTTTCTCAGTGACCTACCAAAAATTTCCTAACAAATAAATTAAACAATCATATGACTCTTAAATCTGCCATACAGAGATATATAGCTGGTTCTCACAACTCATACTAGATCTTTTTACACTGTAAAGTCTTTCTTTTTTCACACTGATATTTTCTTTGTAACAAAATACTACCTAGTCAGATCTTAAAGTATGAATCTTTAGAAATGAGATTAGCAAAACAGTTTAAAAATACTTACTGTCTTGTTTCGTAATCTAATTATGTCTGAGACAGAGCCAGCGCCACAGTACTCCATAACAATCCAGAGGTCTGTGTTCTTAAAATAACTGCCATAGTACTTTACAACATATGGGCTAAAGAAAAATATATAGACCATTAAACTTAGTTAATTCCCAAAGAAAATTCTTTCTTAATCCCAATACAAAGTATTTTCAACATTTCATAATGTTCCAATGAGTAAACTTAATGAGTAAACATCTATAGTACATCAAATTGTCTATATGTAGGGTTTACCAACTGTGCATAATTAGGCTTTAACTCATGGATGAAATTTAACAGGATTACAAATCAGAGGAGGCCCAAATGCTCTGAGTGATTCCCAACAAAACAAGGCTTTGTTTTGGCAAAGGACTTAGTGTATAACATAAGGAACAAATGAAAATATTTAACTAAAGCATTTTAAATATAAATCTTTAAGGGAGTTCACATTCAGTCAAATATTTTTTTAATGAATAAATGGGCTTTTTTTCAGTCTAATTATGTGTGTTTTTTATATGAAACTCATTGTCAAATTGGTTTCCATACAACACGCAAGTGCTCATCCCAACAGGTGCCCTCCTCAATGCCCATCACCCACTTTCCACTCCCTCCCACCCACCATCAACCCTCAATTTATTCTCAGTTTTTAAGAGTCTCTGATGGTTTGGCTCCCTCCCTCTCTAACTTCAGTCAAATATTAATACTCAACTTCAAAATATTCTATAATTCAACAAGGCCAAAAAAAATTATTTTTAATTCTCTTTTATTTGGGTCTTTAAAATCCAGAGATAAGTAATCACAACTATTTTTGCTTTAAATGCAGATAATTAAAATTAACAATTTAAAATTTAAACTGAAGTTTTATGCCCTTCAGAGCAGAATAAACTATGTTTATAACCTAACTGTTTTTAGGAAGACTTAGAAAGAGACAAGCAGTCATTTATTTCTTTAATATTTACCTAATATTTATTAAGGGCAAGCTATATACACTGATACGTAAAACATCTTGTCCAAGTCAAAGAGGCAGAGTATCCATATTCACAGAATACATAAAAAGATGAAAAATACAAGGTAGTATAAGCTAAATCATATACAGCTTACATGCTACAAGAGCTAAAATAAGCAAATGATCATGGTAGAGCCAGCAGAAAAAAACTTGTACAAAGGGTGGTATTTGAACTATGAGAGGATAAAACCTCAAATTATGGGTAGAGGAGAGATAAGAACATTCTAGAAAAAAGAAAGGCCATGTGTGAAGACACAAAATAGAAAAATCAAGAATGGCATGTTTAGGGCACAACTTGTTCAATAGATATTTCTATCTAGTAGCAGCTATCATGAAAAGTGGCAGAAATGGAAGATAAAACACATGAATCAAATTAGCAAAAAATAAAAATAAATGGAAAGTACTATAAAAGACGAAATAAAGAGACCACCAAAACAAGAGGTCAGGAGAAGACTGTCAGGGAAGACTTCTCAGTAAAGCCTTTACAATTTCAGCTAAGTCTTCAAATCAAGAGTAGAGCAGATTGGTTGGAGCTTAAGGGCTTAAATTAAAAAGGTAGCTACAAAGCTAGAATTCATTCCTGGGGTTTATCCTTCTGCTTGTCATGACCTCTTGCACAGATTTGCTTCCTAACTGGTCTCCTTGTCATAGTTTTCTACCCCATTCTAATCTTTGTTCCATATAGTTAACAAGGTTACCTTCCTTTAAAACAAAGGTAAAATAAACTGATCATACTGCTCTCCCATTTAAAAAGAAAAACAAAAAACCTTAAAAAAAAAACAAACTTCCAATCAATAGCTCTCCATTACTGAAAAGGTCTTAACTGCTTCATATCACATGCAAGACATTTCAACATCTACCTTTCTACCCATGTCTCTCATTATTTCCCATCTCACACCTTAAATTTGCAGACATACTCAACTTTGGTAGGCATTGGGAATGGAAAGTAAGTATCAGGAGTTCCTAAGTGTTCACTGAACCACTGAAGAAACATGCTTGTTTACAAACAAATGAAACTAATCTATAGACCCAGAACTTCAACTTACGGGAAACATTAAAAAGCCTTCTCTACATACACTTCTTTGGGGTGTGAGTGCCTGTGTAGAAACCTTTACAGGGAGTGTTGCTCTTACACCTGGCTGTGCCTCAGAAACACTTGTGGCCCAGGTCCCACACCTTAGGGGTTCTAATTCAGCAGGTCTTTTAAAAGCTCAATAGGTGACTCTGATATAGATTCAGAGTTGAACTTCACTCCAAAAGAATATCCTTCAAAGAACTTCTTTAAATATTAATTTTCTCATTCAGAATTTTGGATGTATTAAGTGGCAACGAATTCAAGACTATGTTCACTGAAAGACACATAGAAAACATGTTTTATCTTGCAATGCACTAAATAATTAGCAGTCCTAAGGATAGGACTGACAGCCCTTACAAAAATTAGGGATTCTAACCTGGGCAGCTACCTGAAAAAGCAACTCTGTCTTTAGTGATAAGTCAAGAAAATGGCTTTGGGGAAAGGTAAAATGCTCCTCAAAAAATACTTTGTGGTCCACTCTAATACATAATCAAGTAGGTGGATCAAGGTCCAACAGTTCTATGCCATAAAACATGGCCTCAATAATTTTAATCTAAAAAAGTATTCAAGCAGATAGAGCTAAACAGTCACATTAAGGACACATACCCGAATATAGTTTCTAACATTCATTCAACATTCATTCGTTGACCCTCTGCTTAAGCCGGATATTCAATACACAGTGGTGAACCACACAGACTCAACCCTGACTCTCAGAGAGCACACACCAGCATGAAAATACACTGGTATTAGAGAAGTCAGCCCACAAATAAATGTAATTAGTAACTGTGGTTAAAAAAATAAAATAAAATAAGAGGGCTGCCATGAGATAAACTGGCTGAGACTATATTTTGCATTCATCATCTCTCCAAGTAAAACCTTCTAGGGGCACCTGGGTGGCTCAGTCAGTTAAGCATCCGACTTCGGCTTAGATCATGATCTCATGGTTTGTGAGTTTGAGCCCCGTGTCGGGCCCTGTGCTGACAGCTCAGAGCCCGGAGCCTGGTTTGGATTCTGTGTCTCCCTCTCTCTCTGCCCCCTCCACCACTCACACTCTGTCTCTGTCTCTCAAAAATGAATAAACGTTAAAAAAAAAAAAAAATTAAAAAAAAAAAAACTGTTCTAGCTCATATGAAAGAATGGCACAAAACCCATATACCATGGTAGTCCCTTAACTTGGGACTTTTACCTGCCTCCCCCAGAAAAAAAGAAGCTCTATGAGGTTAGGTGCCAATCTGGCTTGCTCTCCATTTTATCCTCAATATCTCTCTTCTTACAGGTACAAACATACAAATACAAACAAAAGCACTGAATAAGTGAACAAATGAATAATCACAGAAAAGCTAAGAGAAGGGACCTAATGTAGGCCTCCCCAAAAGAATAACATTTAAGGGAAGATTCAAAGGTTGGCTGGAAGTTAACCAGATAAAGAACATCCAGGCACCAAGAACTGTCTGTGCAAAGGCCTCAGGAGAAAAAGAGCAAATCATTCTCAGGGAATCAAAAGATCAGTGTACCTAGAATAGAATGAAGAATAAAATTTAACACAATGGAGTTAGTTTCAGATGGAGAAAGAAGCCTCATAATGAAGAGCCTCAAAACCAAGATAAGGGCTTTATTAGATATGCAAGAGATCTGAGAAGGAATTTTAAGCACAGCAATAACATGATCTAATTTATATTTTGTAAGATTTCTCTGGCTTCTGCATGAAAGCTAGATTACAGGAAAGCAAAACAGACACAGGTAGACCAATTAGAAGATTATGTTCATCTATGTATGCATGAGATCATAATAAGCATATCTTCTTATTTTCTGTATTTGTGATGCTTTGACAAGGACCTGCTGACAAGGCCTCCACTGTCCCTCTTAGGGTTAGCTAATTCCTAGAAATAGCACCTGTGAGCATACCTTTCCTATGCAATCAAACCAATCTGGAGTCCATACCCTCAACCACCGCCAGGGTCACTATTCCCCTAACTTCATCAACCCAGAGTCATGTACCAAACAAGTAGGGACTGCCCTACACCCAGTGAAATCATTACTCATTGAAATTATTCAAACCAACCAATCCTAGACCTCTTTACCCCACCTCATCCATTCCTTCCCATAGAATCACAATAAAGGCTCTTGCCCATGTTTTCCATGTTCTCCTTCTGCCTCCTATCTGACCCTGGTGCTTCCCTGTATAAGCTTCCTCTCCCCTTCTCACCCACTCTTGCATGGCAGGCTCCCTCCTCTTGGGGTCTGTAACAATTTATCTCCTGATCCATTGGTCTCACCACACCTAAACAATAATAAAACCTACATTTTTAAAAAGAGATGTTGGTGAATTGAAGGGAGAGTAAAAGAAAAAGCAAAGAAAACAAATTCATGAGATACTGTCAAGGTACACTCAACACAATTTGATAATGACATAGACTGGCAAGCTAAGAGACTGTAAGCCGGTTTTCTTCTATGTTGTGCACACTGAACATAAGCTTAAGACTGACATATTAAGATTAAAATTTAGGTGGCTCAGTGTGGTGAGCATCTGATTTGGCTCAGATCACGATCTCAGAGTTTGTGAGTTCGAGCCCTGAGATGGGCTTTGCACTGACAGCGCAGGGCCTACTTTGGATTCTCTGTCTCCCTCTCTCTCTGCCCCTCCCCTGCTCACACTCTCTCAAAAATAAACAGTAAAAAAAATTTTTTAATAAAATTATTTTTAAAAGATTATAATTTAACGCTGTAATTTTAAAAAATTATATACACAGGTACTAATATGGTCAAAGAGTTCAAGACCTGTGACTTCTAACTCAGTCTGTTTCCACTGACATAGACATCATTCATTTAAATTCATTCATCATTCATTCATGTATCATTTTATTATTTTTTTTAAGTTTACTCATTTATTTTTGA
This sequence comes from Acinonyx jubatus, assembly GCF_027475565.1. Taxonomy (NCBI): domain Eukaryota; kingdom Metazoa; phylum Chordata; class Mammalia; order Carnivora; family Felidae; genus Acinonyx; species Acinonyx jubatus. Next base: position 38,119,458 of record NC_069394.1, on the reverse strand, counting down.
GAGAGAGAGAGAGCGTGAAGGGGGGGTTGGAGAAGAAAGAGAAGGAGACACAGAATCCGAAGCAGGCTCCAGGCTCTGAGCTGTCAGCACAGAGCCCGATTCAGGGCTTGAACTTATGAACCATGAGATCATGACCTGAGCTGAAGTCCAACACTTAACCAACTGATCCACCCAGGCACCCCTATGTATCATTTTAAAATAATCAATGTTTACTAAACAATATAGATGGCCTAATGGCAGGAGCTAGGGAGACAAAGGAGTAAACTTCAGTGACTAAAAAAGGCAGTCAAGGCAATGGAGAACTCCTGAAGAAGTTTATGCAAGAATTTAAAGAGGATTACATTGTGCAGGACTGTCAGGGGTCAAAGGGGTCACTGTTCATTTCAGCCAGCAAGGTAACAAACTATACAGTTATTTAGATTTCTTAACATGTTTTTTAACCACACATTGATTCTTAAACGCTAGAGGAGGCAGAGTTTCCTTCAAAACACTAGCTCTACGCTATTTAATTTTAAGCAACACACAAAATTTTAATTCAGCCATAATTCCTAAGAACCTTGACTAAGGATGCTGCATGGGTTTATAGGACTTATGAGAATCCAGTAACTCTGTGTAGTCTTGCCACTGCTAAATAGTTAAATATGCCTTTAAAAATTCTATTGGGTGGAGGGACAAGGAAGACGCAAGTCAAATTACTGCATACACCAGGAAGCAAGGTGAAACACGATGCCTTGATTACTGGGGTGACAATCATAAGCCATATTCTACTCCCCTCTCCCGTGCCACCTCCTCACCGCTTCATTCTCCTGTCCTGTTCATGTATGTCCCTTCCCCTATTTAACACCTTCAGCCCAATGAAACTATGTACCATCTTCCCCAACTTTTTTTTTTTTGGCACATCCCATGCCTAATGACCATATTCTTTCCATTCCTGTCTCCTTTTCACATAGTAGTTTCACTACCCTAAAAATCCTCTGTGTTCCATCTATTCACCCTTCCTACCTTGCTAACCCTTAGTAACCACTGATCTTTTTATTGCCTCCTTAGTTTTGTCTTTTCTAGAATGTCATAAAGTGAGAATCATACAGTATGTAGCCTTTTCAAATTGGCTTCTTTCACTTAGTAATATGCATTTAAGTTTTCTCTATGTCTTTTCGTAGTTTAGTAAATCACTTCCTTTTAGTGCTGAAAAATATTCCATTGCCTGGATGTAACACAGTTTATTTATGCATTCACCTACTGAAGGACATCTTGGTTGCTTCCAAGTGTTTGCTAATTATAAATAAAGCTGCAATAAACATCCGTGTGCAGGTTTTATGTGAACGTAAGTTTCCAACTCCTTTGGATAAATA